>NC_069362.1:45179469-45482500 GCF_021730395.1 Mercenaria mercenaria
GTACTGATTATTGCTTTTACAATCAATTTACAAACAATAATTTCAGTCTCCGTTGCTGTTACCTTTGTCTTCAGGAATAGGACTGCCAATACTTGAGAATATTTTTCAGCTCAATTATTTGAATTTTAGAGTTATTGTTGTTACTCTTTCATCAGCGTCAGTTTCGGCAACATAAACGTTTCCATTGGCAGAGCAGTTAAGGTTTTCGTATATTTAAAAAGGCCTCTTTGGACGAGAGGTAATCTTTGAAACTTTGACGAGTTTGAAAACTCGACTGCGTGTACAACAATTTTTCCTATATGTGGAAGCCATCGGACTGGCTTGGGAAAGGTGTTCGATGACACCTAAATGCTGCTTGTAGTTCTAATAATTCTTTAAGGGGTATCTTTTGTCTTCCTCCACCGTCAAAAGTTAGAAAGATACGTCATAAAAAGTGTCGATGTGATTAAAGTGACATATGTGCTCGTTGAATGTGACTTGTCTCTCGGACGTCTGTCCGTCGATTTTAAAATCCAACATAACAAACAACTAAACGTTTTAACATTCTCATTTTTAACGAATTTCTTGACCGAGTACCTAATTAAAGATATTAGCTAAAACAGTAGTACCCTGTGTAATACACTTAAATAACAAAACTATAAATAATTTATATTTATGACCTCGATTCAGTTGTGCATTTTACCTTTTGTAAATTTAAATAAATTTATGAATGCTTAAAGCTCTTTCTTGCTTACGCGTAGCTCGTATCAGAAATTTTGAATCATCCCGGATATTGAATAATTGCAATTAACCGTCTATGAACAGGCTCAATCAAACCGAGCCCTCAACATTATAATGTCTGTCATGTTGTGCAACTTAGACTTTTTCCTGTTAGAACATTGTATTTAAGTTTTCTCTTCTGATCATTCTAGTGCATAGCAATTATTTGTACAAAAAGCCATGGATAAGTTAGTAGATGAAACTTCAGGGGTGTGTGTGGGGGAGGGGGTAACTTGATTAAGAAACTTTGCAAAGCATTATATTTTGTTTGAAATTAAATGTTTGGCGTGTAGATAAGAGATTATTTATAAATAAGTCCTTTACTTTACTTACGAAGGAAGTTCTGCTGATAGTGCACTTTCAGAATTAAATAAGAGGCAGCTTGAAGTTAATTGCGAATAAAACCTAGAAACAATGCAGTTTGAAAAAAAATGCAAATAGAGAGAGAAGGAAACAAGTGAAAATCTTAATGAAGAATCAGGGACTTTGAAATGCAAGAGAAATCTAATCCTCAGAGTCAAGAATAAGATACAAAACACATATAAGGCTTTTTCCTCAATTTCAAGAATAAAAAGTTGATTACTATCTTCAACGTTTTGAAAAAATATCTAAAATATTGAAATGGAATAAAGAGCATTTGACCTAATTATTGCAGAGTGTCTTAATAGGTAAACCCATAAAATTATTTATATACAGCTTCGTATTGATAAAAATCTGTTAAAGAGCTGGTTCTGTATGAAAAGCGCTTATAAGCTTTATTAAGCCACTATTTACTGATGCTAAATACATTATTAACACGAGTATTACATAGATAATCCTGATACTAAATCTGACATAGTTTAAAAAAGTCAACATGCGCGGTACCATTTTAAAGTACATCCATTTCTCGTGTCGTATTTCTAATCAGATATTTATTTAGATATTACAAAATACCTGTATTATGTGCCAAATATAGCCTTATGTGATTAAACATTTAAAGTGTTTAGACTTTGTCTTTTTGCGCAGCCAGACAAATTTTTACACTGATAACAATTGTGTGCATACTAGTAATCCAAGTACATAAAAACTTTAATAAATATAAGGCACTGATATGTCAGTATTGGATATTTTGGTACTCTGATTATGATCATGATGATACAAAAAAAATTGAATACAGATGCATTTCAACTGTTGCCAAATTCTAATGATATCGTACCACCTGTTTGATATACTATTTGAATAACCTTGTCTTGCCAACGTATGCGTTTAAAACTTTGCAGCAAACGCTTTATCGGCAGAGGGTCAACAGTTATCAGATTTCTTCCGTGATCAAAATATTGTTCGACGTCAACAGGGTATTTGAGCTGCAAATTTTGAACAATATTTAATTGGTTAATTTCATCTGATTTGATTGAATATATCCAATTTAGGTTTAGCTGACATATTTATAAGGTATGGCAAAGTTACATTAGATCGTATCAGAAATGCCCGGGTTAAGAAAAAAAAGACAAGGACTTTGCAAAGTCGAAAAACGATAAAGAAATGCAGCCGAAAAACAGCTGTTTGTTATTGAAAGGTTACTCGCTGACAGCAACATATGTCACCGGGTATGTCAAGAGAGATAAAAATAAATCAGCAATTTGAAACAAAGGCATAATCAGAACTTTCGTCAAAAGATGTGCAGTTTTGTAAATTACATGTAATCTTCTGTACGTAATGTAGAAATTTCTGTCTTGATATGTATAAAAATTTAGATAAGTTATTAGTTTGGCGACGGATTAACCTAAAGTTTGCGATGCTAAATTTCTAAAATCAATTGGACATCATTCAATCTAAGCACTGTCATTTGTTTTTCGAAGGGATGTTCACTGAAAATTCACTCACTGATTAGCGAACAGTGATGACCAAAATTAGAATGCCAACAGCCTTATGGTTAAGTTATCATCAAGCCTGATTGTAATTACCAGATATCTCTTCAACGTCAAAAAATATTGGGAATAAAATATTTTCTACCATTTTGTTTCCATGGAAACTGTTTATAAATGCCTTGTGCTTATCAACGAACAAACTGGGCGAAACTGTTTCAGATCTAACAAGCAGAACCTTGACGGATGAATGATTAAATGGTTAATGCTTTTATCGCGTCTATGACATTTCCAGAAAACAAAATGTTTAAAATGAAATCGTGTTGTCGTGCAGTGCTTTGAAAAGGAGGCAGTTAACAGTTTATAGATGTTAGAGTGTCGAATGGCTAGGTTAGATTTAGAAATAAAAGGTGAATCATAGATTAAAGAGTATATTTGTACTTTAAAATGACAAGAAATGCTAGATTTCAAGTTTGAGTGACTGTAGTTGATTTAAAAGTAGCTGTATATCCATGTCCGTGAAATTGCGACGTAGTGTCTCTAAGAAAATACAAATATATGCCTTATTTGGGATAGCTTTAACTGGAACTCCCAAGGGCTTCAGAAAAATTGAAAAAGCGAAAAAAGAAAGCATAACTGACGACCATATATATGAGCTTCTTTACAGTGTACTCGTAGTATAGAGTCGTCTATCAGTTGGTACTCTCATTTGCAGGGAATTTTCTGAAACAATTTGAAATGTGGCAAATTTAGATTTATTTCCTAATCAGATCTCGCGACCGGGAGTGAGCAAACTTGTACTACTGAAGGTTTGTAACAAGATCCATGTAACCAATGTTAATATTGCAATATGTTTAATTCAAGCGTATTGTTACAGACTTATGTGTGAGGTTTTGAATGTCAAGTAGTCAGCTGTCGTCCGAGATCCTCTGAAATCTGTATGTTGCCTCCTTAATATCACTATTCTTTTCATGCCTTATAAAAACAACAGTAAAACAAGTACATGCGTCTTTTTTTGGTATTAACAAAATGAACATAACAGCATGCAGAACAAGAGCTCGTAGAACACGAAATGCCCCCTCCCCCTCCTCCTCTCTCTCTCTCTCTTGATGAATTCAGTAATTACACGAGGAACAGAAAATATTTAGTCACTCTGCACTAGCTGTTTGACGTACTGACCTAAAATCAATAATTATAGGTCATTGCCTAATCATAAGTACACACTGTATCAAATGTGATCGTAGATCAAAGCATTCTACAGTTATCTGGCATAAAAAGTTCTTATGTTCTGGGTCCATGTGATCCTGACCTTTGACTTACTGATCTCAAAATCTATAGGAGTCATCTGCTGGCCATGATCATCCTCCTTATTAAGTTTCGTGATCCTATGTTTAAGCATTCTCAAGTTATAGTCATGTCACTGTGTAATCGTTCCGGTTCACTGTGTTCTTGACCTTTAGTAGACTGACATCAAAATCAATAGGGGTCATCAGCTGGCAAAGACCATCATCCCTATCAACATTCATGGTGCTAGATCCAAGCGTTCTTCCATCATCATCATCTGGAAACCGTATTACACTGTGACCTTGACCTATGACCTACTGACCTCAAAATCAATAGGGGCCATTTGCTGGTCATTGCCAACCTCCTAATCAACTTTCATGATCCTAGGCCAAAGCATTCTTGAGTTATCATCCGGAAACCGTGTAACTGTTCCGGGTCACTGTGACCTTGACCTTTGACCTACTGACCTCAAAATCAATAGGAGTCATCTACTGATCATGCCAAACCTTCCTATAAACTTTCAAAATCCGAGGCCCAACTGCTCTTGAGTTATCATCCGGAAACGGTTTGACTGTGTCGGGTCACTGTGACATTGACCTTTGAGCAACTGACCTAAAAATCAATAGACGTCATGTGCTGGTTATGGCCAACCTCCGTATCAACTGTCATGATCCTAGGCCCAAGAATTCTTTAGTTGTCATCCGGAAACCGTTTAATTATTCCAGGTCACTGTTACCTTGACCTTTGACCAACTGACCTCAAAATCACTAGAGTTCACCTGCTAGTCATGATCAACCTCTCTATTAAATTTCACCATCCTATGCTCAAGTGTTCTTGAGTCATCATCCCGAAACCGATTGGTCTACGGACCGACCGACGTACCGACATCTACAAAACAATAAACCCCACCTTCTTCAAGTGGGGTGGGGAGGGGCATAATAATATTTACCTTGTTTTGTTATATTCTATCTGACATGACATTTTGTTCACAAAAGATTCGGCATCAAATGAATCAAGCTCAGACTATGGTGGCGAAACTATCGAAAAATAGTCTTGATAAAGCGAAGTTTATGAAAATATCGTCTCAATAGTGAAGGTTTCTTGAAAATATTATTGCGATAAACTACATTATTATCTCAATACCTTTTTTGAAAGTGCCCACAGCTGCCATTTATTAGCTAGATAATTATCTTGATACTTTCTGAAGTTATCTTTGTATTTCGAAAGTTAATCGCAATCGCCTGAAGTTTCCTTGCAATAGAAATAATTAATCTCGATAATATTTTCAGAAAAATGCACAACTTTGCTGGAAATTGTATATATACATGAGTGATACTTTGACATTATTATCGGGATATCTACTTCGAAATCTCCTGGCCTAAATATGCCACCATAATATGGTAATGACTGATTTCGAAATCATGCATTAGAGCTTTTGTGAATTAAGAATAGTTGTCTCTTTCAGTTTCGAATACAAAATATCTAAATCAAATGTAAGGCAATACCTTTTGATCACCATCAAATATTTTAGCGATCGAGATCGAAAGGAAGCTTTTCAGAATAACGAAAACTCGTTCATTTACTACTGAAAATAAAGAAAAAAGCAAGAGGCTGATCACTTCTTATTGTTTTTTTTTTTTTTTGAGTTTAACGCCGTTATTTCAACAGTATTTCAGTCATGTCATGTAAAGGCGGGCAGTTAACCTATTCCTGGATTCTGTACCAGTACAAACCTGTTCTCCGCAAGTAACTGCCTACTTCCCCACATGAATCAGAGGTGGAGGACTAATGATTTCAAACACAATGTCGTTTATCAAATAGACACGGAGAGCATACGCCCCGCCTGAGGATCGAACCCATGACCCCGCGATCCGTAAAGCATGTTTGTATCAAATAATTTCTGAAGCTTTTATATCCGAGGCTATCAAATGACGGAGGAATATTTTGAACAGTTTCCACCAATAAATATTGAAATGACTCCCTTAGAAAAAAAATTCACTAAGAGGAGTTACACCAGAGCTCCACTCTGTTTTCAATCATGATGTTTCCTTTTTTCATATCTCAATAGCAACATCACACTTCTGTAAGAACTATTGCGCAATCTTCATCCTTGTTTTATTAAACGTACATACTGGTCAATATCAAAATATTAGGTGTGATTTACGAATTAAACAATATATTCACTTCATAAAAAACTATGGGTTTAAACCACCATTATTATATTACGATTAATCTGACAAACTTTTCAACTGTGTTACATAATTAGATGAAAAGCAACATTTTCAAAGCTGATTGTTTACATGTAAACAGTTCAGTGCATTTGCCTTAGATAAATACTCTATCTGATTCATGTAAATATCATAACATGCATAGAATTCGCATAGATTATATTTAGTTTAGTAATGCAATTAAAGTAATTACGCGACTGATGTATATGAAACCAAAATGTTTTTATTGGTTTCTAGAACAAAATATCCATGAAGGACATCTTAATATGGTAATCAAAGTTACCGACGATGCCATTCAATGCAGTTATTCAATACTGAGGACAATATAAGGTTGTTCTTTAAGCAGGAATAGTTATTGTTCTCAAAGTCAAACAAATAACTGTGAAGTAACAAATTGTTGAGTAATAAATAATGCAGGTACCCTGGTAAAATAGTGCATCTATTTGAGTAGTCTGACCTAAAACCCAGTATCGCCGCTAGAATTTATGCTGCAATAACTCTGTATTAAAGCAATCACTTATGCAGAGTTGTAAATTGTTCATGGTACTTACTTTCACCGCTACAAAGTAGTACAGTAGCATAGTGCAACAATTTTAGAGCATCCGGTGCAAATTTTGAATGGGTTTCTTCTTCAAATATATAATGTTCGAAACGAGTTTAACCTTTATCATGCTGGACACGATTTATTCTGCCTTTTCGACCAGTGTAGATCATAATTAGCCTGCACATACGTGCAGTCTGATAAGATCTGCACTGTCCGCCATTCAATCAGTATCTTTTTTGTAAGCACACCTTTTGACAATTTATGCTACTGTCCAAATTGAAAATGAACAAGTTCATTATAGAAATTCAGCAGGGTAAGGGTTAATAAAATGCAAAATGTCTAGGCTCTGTCGAGCACTGTATAGTATCTGTTCATCGAATTAAGTGAATTCAATGTATCATCCGTTTCTGTTTCATCAATGAAATTTCTATTTTCTTTCATTACATATAACAGACAACGTCAATTCTACCAACGTACAATTTTAAAAGGTTAATATACGGCTGTTTTTATCCTTCTTCCTATAAGTGCACACATAGTGGCTTTAGCCCAATGGCCATTATGAAACTATGTTTGCTGTTATTGCTACAAGGCAAAACCTGCCGTTTATTTAACTTTTTATTATATACCTTCGCTTAATATTTATTTTAGTAATTTCATTTCACATATTTTCTACAGACTTATACACATCATCTGTATTGCTTTTTTCCTCAACTATACCATCAACATTTGGCAATTGATCTGAAAATGATTCAGCGCCCTTTCACCCACCGTGACTGCCTAGCTTCATGGCGTCAATTTCAGAACGTACTGACTTTCCGGTTAACCTTGGCTATTTGATTGTGGCGCATCGAGGCACACTACTACTCATCACAGATCCGTCGACAGTGTCTGTAATGACCTTTTTAACGGATTTTTATTACTTTTAATAGTAAGGTATATAATAACTTGAAATAATTGGAATTTGAGAGATTGTGAAGCAAAGTATAATACTTTTAAAGGATTTCCGACGAAATATCATACATACGAAGGATTTGAGGTTTCATCCATACTCTCCCATTCCATCAAAAATAAAAAAAAATAAAAATAAATAAATAAATAAAAAAAAATAAAATAAATAAAATAAAAATAAATAAAATAGTAATAATAAAATGAGAAATGAGCTGTAGCATTGAGGAGTTATATGCCAGTTGGCTTTGAGAATACGTTGTTTTACTTCTAACAAAGTGGTAATTGGGGTATTAATCACAATATAGCTGTAGTTTTCAATTTAGATGTTTGCATAACTGAGATCTGAGAGCATGCGTTCTAAATTCATACACATAAATATGTATCAAGTATCATGTATCATGCATATTAATAATGGTCAACCTTTGTTTTATTTACGAATCTTTATATATTGTTTTTGTCCGTTAGTATAAACTTATGATAGATACAATAAAAAAATGCACAGTAAGTGTGCTCTTGTCCCATTTTACATGAACTATGCTGAACAAAAACAATCATTTGGCACAGGAGTTGTTTTTTTGTGCAAAGTGCCCTTGTCAATGTTATTCTATACATTGTATTATAAGCGTTATAAACAATATATCCTTTATACGAATTCTGAAGGCTTTAACAAATCTATTAATTGATACAGCTTTTGCGTTGTTAAAATTCATGGGCCGTTAGCCGTTAACTAGGTAGTAAACAGCGCATACTAGTACCACTGCCTTGATAAAGATTGTGCTAATAATGCGGTTGGAGGGCTCAAATCCAAACCTGTTTTGCAAATATTGTGTCGTAATCTTGGCTCTATAATTTGATGAATATAATGACATTGTTTTTCAGATGTCCCTACATAATTTCGACCTTAACAATAAGTGTTTTGAGTTATTTTTCAAGATAACAGGATCATCCCTTAAAAATAAAGGACATCACTGATAACCTTGTTTAAAACTATTGAAAAATAGTTTTCCAAAATTTTGTTTTGGTATCAACATTAAAATTACTTACATAACAACTACAATTTCATTACACCTGCAGGTAATTCTTTGTATTTTCTTAAAATAAGGTATGTCTGAGTCACAGTCTGACATAAATTTGTAAATGGAATTATATAACAAAATATTTAATATGATAAGAGTTGTAGTATGGAAAATTAGTACGCTAGAATTTATTTTATGTAGTGGCTGTCTGAAACAAATCGGGCACGGTTTATTTTGTATATTTTTATAAAAATGTATAAATTTTTGTTTGATGTTTAGTTATATATATCTAGTACTGGTGTTTGTCATACATTTATTTGATTAATGAAATCAGTCAGACTTCACGTTTAAGTGGTATCTAAACACCATAGGTCTAATGACTATCACCGCTCCCAATCTACTCTGATCATGAATTTGTCCATGAGAAGAACGGAATGTTGATGCATCTATCGAAGATTGTAAAAGTATGAATTGCACCATACGCCTTTCTCCACGAACAAAACCGGCAAATGCGATAAGAGTAACGTTCGCAATACAGGAACATTCAGTGTAAGGCAGAACCAAAACTCTGAAGACTGTTTTATATCTAAATATTTGGAAATTTCAAACTGCTAGTATATATATAAAGTTCCTTGTCCGTCAGTTAAAGTGATGCAAAGTTATCGGAAAACCAGCCATGAGCATATTATCTGAATAATTTGTTTTGAGACATGCCTATGTTTTTGACTGAAGACAGATTTCTCAAAGCAATTTTTCCCGTGACACCCATTTCATTTCTATGTTTGATAAAATGTTACATTTCATTGTTCAATAAAAATGTTAAACTCTTCTCTCTTTTTTCTATATAAAAAGGTGCCCTTTAATACTTCCATGAATGAGCTTTCTGTATTAGATAGACAAATGTTTCTATCTATTTCCCTTCCACCTTAGAGTCGGATATGTCAAAAGTATTTGCTGATGTTTCGGACACCATTCAAGTCGGTATAGAACTACAAATTATCAGTGTACAGCCATGATGATTCTATGCGCTTTCCAAAGATTTCGCAGTTAAATACAACTTTGCAATCATAATCTATACCCTTTCAAGTATAGCAAACGTTGGCCAGTATACGTTTTCTGAATTACAATGATGAAGGTCATTTATAGACATATATTTCATTAAGTATGTTTATGAAACTAAGCATTTCCATGAGTGAGTATCTTTATTTGAAATAGATAAATGTTTCTATCTATTTTCCTACAACCTTAGAATCAGACACGTCAAAATATTTGCTTTCCCTTTTGCTTAGCGCCAAATCAAAAGTATCTGCGTCTAGCTGATTCTATGCGCTTTTCAAAGATAATTTATGCAGTTAAATACATTTTTGCAATAATAATTAATACCATTTCAAGTATTGCAAAATTCTGGTGTACGTTTTCTGAATTAAAGAGATGAAGGTTATTTAAAGACATATATTCATCTAGCTAATACTTATATTTATGAAACTAAGGACTTCCGTGAATGAGTATCTTTTTGTATTATGTAGTAAAATGTTTCTATCTATTTCGTTTCCACCTTAGAGTTGGATATGTCAAAAATATTTGCCGATGTATCGGAAGCCATTCAAGTACCGAATGACCAACTTTCTAGGTATATTTCACATGTGCTATAAACTGACGTATAAGTAAATAGACACATTTCTAAACACCATTGTTTACGTCGAAGTCTCAGGCTGACAAATTACGCTTACGTTATAGATCAATAACATGGACAAATTACGAGACAGGTCTTACTGGGCGCTCAGGTCTGGTCCTTTCCACATGAAAATTTAGTGTCCTCAGACCGGTGTACATGTTTTAATTTTCTTATTTTCCAAATTGTTTCATTTCCTTCTAAATTATCAACGCATTTAAGCCGAGTTTTCATATTGACAACATCAATTTTCCAAAGTTTTCCTAAATCTCACATACGTTCATAAACTATATCTCGTCCTTAGATTCTAACATTTTGTTAATGTTACTGGCCTATCCATTACCTGAGTTTGTTAAAAAGGCCTTGTAATAGGTCGTTTCCAATCAGGCAACGTATCCTTTATTTCCAATTATATGAAAATGGTCAATTTACAGCCATGACTGAGAGACATATATATGGCTGCACTGGGAGTTCCGTTTCACTAAGCACCAATTAAAGGGAATCTGCTTCTAGCCATGATTATAATATACTTATACTCATGAGGTTGCCTTGGGTGTCCTTTTTCCTATTCTCCAAATCAAAGGTATCTGAGTCTAGCTGATTTTATGCGCCTTCAATAGAAACCTTTCACAGTTAAATACAACTTTGCAGTTATACGCCATTCCCTTTTAAGTTTAACGAAACTTGGCCCTGGTACGTATTCTGAATTACAGGGATGAAAGCCAGCTATAGACATACGTATTCATCTCGCAATTAATAATGTTTATGAAACTAACGGTTTCCTAGAATAAGTATATTTGTGTAAACTAGACAAATGTATCTAAAGATTTCTCTACCTCATTAAAGTAGAACGCGTCAAAAATATTTGCTGATTTTTCGAAATGTCACAATTGCGATAGACTGGGTAAAAGTAAATAGAGCTTTTCTAAACATCATTATTACGCTTAAGTTATAGATTAGTGACATGAACAAATAACAAATTAAGAGACATGTCTTCTAGGCGCTTGATTCTGGTCCTTTCCACCTGAAAATTTAGTGTCCTCAAACTGATATTCATCTCGCCTTTTAATGTACAGAAACAAACAACTGAAAACACAATTCAAAATTCGGCTAAATACGTCGTGTTAATATTTACTAAATTTCCATTTTGCTTCATTTCAAGAATTTTCCTTCCAAATTATCAACGCGGTTTAGCATACTTTTCACACTCACAACATCAGTCCGTCGTAATTTTCAATCCTAAATTCCAAATATGTTTATAAACGAAATAATCTTTTTAGATTCTATATTTCTGCAATTGTTGCTTACCATCTATTACCTGTCTCTGTAAATAAGGCTTGTAAAATTTGATTTCAAAGCCACGTTCTAAAAACGCAGCTTCCCTAAACTTAAATCCAGCACGCGGACGCGCACACGACCAACACGCACACTCACAGAAAGCAAACATACAAGGACAAAACGAATAAATAACGGAACACAGCGAGGCACAGTCTTGGAACGGTCCGTGGCGAAACCACCACTGAGGAGCCGGGGATAGTGTTTGCTGTTTATATAGCATGCATTGGTAAAATAATATCAATTCATGCGAATGATAAAGGACTGTCATTGCCCTTTTTCCTCTGTCCTCCTTTCTGGCACGAGAATATTGCTAAAATATGTTTATATAAAGCACTTTTCTTCAGGACATTTTGTTTTTGAAAAACAAAATCAGACTTTGAGTAGTCAGCTTCTTGAACGTTGAGAAATGACTTTCCGTTGAGAAGAAACACTCGCAATGTTATCTTATATGAACATCTTACTACAGTTTTCTACACTTGACAAAAAAGGTAGCACTTGCACATTTAACGGGCAATATGTGGTAAAACCTAATACTCTATCTTTTTGTTCCCGGGCAATTTCATTGAAAGCAGCTGCTATTTCACCGCTGAAAAGCATTTAGTCATTTTCGATTTTTGCCCCCGCAAATTTTCTCGACTTGGTTGAGCATGCAGAGCTCATACAAATCGATTTGATGATTTGCTGTTGGTATGTGCATTTTACCCTACTGAGCTGTTATGACACATACATATTGCAAAATAAATGAAAAAGAAAACAATAACCTATACAAAAATGTTCAAGTAGTACGAATGGACGTGTCCTCGCGTCTGCACAGAAATCATATTTTTATTTAAGAATAATATATTGTACTTAATTTACTAAAATATGTTTTGCATGTTAATCATTGGAAAACGAGTTTTAAAACTAAAATCTTTGCCGAAGCCGTCAGTAGGCGTTTCCGTCAGTGCCAATGCGCATGAATGCATTTCAGTGCTAAATGTGTTAAACAATTGATCAACTTAACAACTGATCAACTTATCATTTTCTATTTTGAACGTCAGTTTGGATGAACTTTGATAAAATTGAAGATTGAGATATTTATATCATTGATATATTATAAGAAAGACAATTACAAACAATTAAAAGTAGATGTCGAAAAACTCAAGGTCACTAGCAAAATCAAGTAATATAATAAAAATAATAACAAAACGTACGTAAAGAAATAAACAGTAATGCTATTATAGTTACAGTTTTCTTGTGTCATTTGAAAATTATGTAAAATTTGATATAATTTAATGATATTTACTACCAAAGCTTTCAGTCAATTTTTGTTTTGACACACCATCTCAGAATCTGATAACAGAAAAATAACAAAACTGTCATTGTAAAGCATCTTTCTTCAAATATTCGGAAAATTGAAACATTCACATAATTTATCAATTTATGCTATTTAAAAGATTGGCCGTATTTGACTACTTTATGACTCACTTAAACTTTGTTCAGGGTGAAGTATTAATATAGGTGGATTGTTCGGCGTCCGTCATCCATCGTCCTGTGTACGACGTCCTGTATCCGTCGTCCTGCTGTAACGGTATTTACTCAAATGTCTTCACCTTTGAAACTACTGATCATGACACCCTAATGGTCAGAATTACACAAAACTTGGTTTGTAGCATTCTGGCAGTGAACTTTTTCATTTTATTAATTGATTCTGATAGGCCTTTTTTAATAGTAACCTAAGCTTAAACTAGAAAACCTTTAAGCAGCTTCTAAAAACAAATCTTTAAACAACTTCTGTGCATGAGCTATTTGAGAGAACGCCACTTAAGTTTGTATATAGCATTCTAGCTTAGACTTCTCTGAAGATTTTATCAAGTGGTTCCGACTGACACATTTAAAGAGCCACAAGAGCAAAACTAAAATCTTTATACGACTTCTTCTTATGGACTCTTTCACAGACATTCACCAAACCTGTTTTAATATCAGTCTTGCATGGGCCTCTTCCAGTTCGTTTAAATTGTTCTGCATGACTCCAGCAGAGCTAAACTAGAAAATATTATTTAAATGAATCTTTCCATGAAACACTTGATGGATTTTCACCAACTTTGTCTTAACAAAATTGCCCTTTTTGGAGTCAACAGAGCAAGAAGGGAGTACAAAGCCTTCGAAAACTGTTCTTTATCAGCCTGTGAATGCTTTTTCACCAGACTTGAACCACATCTTCTCTGCATAGAGTTCTCTCTAATTTGTCCGTATGTATTTCTTTTTTTAAAAAAGGGGAAAAAAAAACTCATTCCCATGGTCCACCTGATGGACAAAATCTATTCTGTAACACCCTTAGTTGGACCTCTATCAAGTTCGTTCAATAGTAAAAAAGGGTAAAAACATATACTGGCAAAAAGTAAAAACATATAACTTTGATTAACTTTAAATAAACTGCTTAATAGATGTTCTCCTTTTCCTAAGGTCAGCGACTAGGGCCCATACGGGTGTCATGATATATTTTTTAAAATGATTCAATTTGGAATTATAACATATTATGGTATCGTAAACACTCTCTGGATTTCATTTGCTGAAATCTTCAATGGTTGGTTTATTTAGAAAGTATAAAAAGCTATATTTGTTTTAAATGTTTTTTCAAGTATCTATACATATAAAACAAAATTGAGTATAGTTATTATGACTACAAAAATGTGTAAGTCACGGAAGAGAACAGAATATCTTACCCGTCATCAAGTTTTGAATAAGGCTCAGAGAAATTTTGTTGAATGAATTCATATCTTTATACCCTCATCATTATGTGCAGCGACAGATAGCTAAACCCATAAATAAAAATAGTATAAAAACACAATTATGTGGCATAGTTCTTTGAAGTAGACAGTCATGTACAAAATGCAGTAAAACGTTTAAGGTTTAGGAGTATATTTTGAAAACACAGAAATATTTGATAAACGAACAACATCTTTACCAACAATCTACCTGACCATTATGTGTTCTGCCCATTATGTGTTCTGGTGTTGTTTGTTTTCCCCGCAAAGTCTTAAGTGCAGGAATTATTATTAGATGTAAGTCTTGCTAAAATATAGATCAGTAAGATATTCTATTAATTGTAGTGGCCTACAACTTTTTGTTGTGACGAGCTCTCAACGATCAAATTGGTTGGATATATTTAATGATTTAGAATATATTTCAAAAAACGAAAAGGGTTTATATAGTTTCAAAATTATGAAACATATTCAAAGACTTTAGCGAGTGAAGTTTTATAAAGCGTTAAAAGTCACTTTAAATGTTCATAATGATATAAACAAGTACCGTACCCGATCGATTAAGCCTTCAAGGTCGGTCATTAATCGCTTAAGTTACTACAATAACAGAATTAAGCAGTTGAAGTGTTAAAGTATCATGTGATTCGCGGTTTTCCGAATGCATCAATCAGAACGATTGGATAATATCAGGGAGGTACATCATGTCATTTTGGATATTTATTCATTTGAGAGACCTATATAGTTAGCTTACACTTGTATCTCAGATTATTTTTAAAGACATGGCGAAAGCGTTGTCTAACAAAAAGCCTAGGTACATACATACCTCGTTAACATCAAACTTGGAATTGCGTGACAGAGAAAAGTCTGTTCCTGAGTCAACAGAGACCGTCGAGTCAACTTTGAATGACTATGCTGTCGTAAGACAATCTGCATCACCGCACTGCACAAGAACAGAGATCGCTTTAGTTATTGTTATAATTATTGCTTTAGGTATTGTCACGTCACTTATTGTCACTTTAACAACGAAGAAAGATGACGGGGATGGAGGAAAACAAACAACAGGTTGTATATTTACATGAATTTATTTTTTTTTGTTTCTTGAATTTTTAGATATATATTAGAATTAATTTATTTACGCACACATATTAATCTGACTACGACAATCACTTCATTTACTATTATTTTTTCATCCATTTATCTACAATACTATTAAATGTTTAATCATATTATCGTAAAATTAAACTAAACGCAAAATGGTCAAATTATTGTTATATATACATCGACGTCATACTTTTTCAAAGGTGATGCCATACAGGCAACGACATCCCCGTTGCAGGAAACAACTGGCACCACAATGGGTAAGTTAAAATATTTTAACATGCAATTGTTTTATGTCGTTTTAATAAAATAACTTATTTGAACTCGTACTGATTGGAAAAAAGATCTTTTTTGAAAAAGTTAGTGGTAATATTTCCTCTGGTAGCTATTATGCATTTATAAATGTTTATCGAAGTTTTCAAACAGCTGTTTGTTGTCTGTTAATTTTCTGCATGACATCTTCTATTTCATGACGGATTAGAGGGCAATCTTTGGGCACCTTGGGAAGACTGGACACTATGTACAGCCACCTGCGGTTCTGGCATTCATAAACGCTATCGTAGCTGTACTGCAGAAAAATCATCAAAATGCTCGGGAAATTATGTCGAGACAAAAATTTGTACGGAGGCAACATGTCCAGGTGCGTTAGTCAGAATATATTACATAAATCAAATCGTGTTATCTAGTTTAAATGGTACTTACTTTTTAATTGTAGCCACCAACGCAAAAAGAGAAAGACAGACAAGTTTTATTGCAAATGATCATCATTTAAACGGTGAAGATGCTGACAATTTGCACGGTTACATATTTTTTATCTGCCGGAAGCCTTGTATCTTTGTAAAACACTTCTATTTTATTGTTTATCAGCGATCTTGTATCAAATTTAGTACATTCAGGATCAGCAGCATATTATTTGGCACGTACCTACTTTTTCTCCTACACTGTTTTGATGTATTTTTATTTTGAATCATCCCAAGCATATGGCAAATGGACGACATGGACACCATGGAGTAGTTGTGATGTCTCTTGTGGCGGAGGAACTCAAACACGGGCTAGAACTTGTGCTATAGTAGACCCCACCAATCTCGACTGTGTTGGGAAACCTTCACAAAATAAAACATGTTCCATCTGGGAATGTCCAGGTATGTATTATTTTTTTTTATATTTCCGTTTTTTTTTCAAAATATATCCATAACCGCATTTTTTTGCCTGTCTGTGTCTGCAGTGATAAGACCGCTATGTTCTGTGCAGTTGTTGTAATTTAGAAAGGAGGAACTAGTTAATGCCTTAAATATTGTATCATTGGCCGTTATTTAGACATCACGGAGCCAAACATATGGACTTGAGGGGTAATTTTCCTTTGCATTTTGCTGTCTAAAATTCATTGTTACCTTGCATTTTTAATATTGCGACATTCATCTGAAGGTTTGTCCCTGCAAAGACAATATCATAGTGACATGCCTTGACGGATAAATGATCCATAAAACTGAAATAAATCGTGTAAAATAGATACCCTTGAAGTAGATAAAGTTAATGTATCTAATTTTCATGACAGATTGTAGCAGAACATGTGCAATTGGAACTCTTAACACCGACTGTGATACTTGCATTTGTGAAGGAACGACCGTCACGGGAAGGGTTAGTGCATTGACAACAGGCAATCCCGTGAGCAATGCAGCGTTTTATGCTAGTACCGCGCCGCTCAAAGTATTGACTCGAAGCAATTCAACCGGTTTCTTCGCACTGAATGCAACATGTATAGCCACAGAACTACTTGTTGTCAGGGATGGTTTTATTGATGCTCTTGTGGAAGTAAATAATTTATACATGGAAATTACCATGAATAGACGGGGTAATAAATATTTTTCTGTATGTTTTATCAATTACGTATTTCAATAAACATCGCCAATGTCTTTTGGAATATGGTTTAGATTGCTCACATGGTGTGAAATACCAAACATATGGATGGCTTCTTTACATAAAGTATTCTACGCCCCAGGTGGGTCTCGATGGGGCAAGTGATTTAATGTCAGCGATATTAAGCTATCGGTCACGGAGGTCAGCTTTTCTCAAAAAAATATAACATGCTTGAATAAGGAAAAGCTTTACTTTCTTAAGATACGTGCACTCAAAAAATACTTTGACCATAGGAATAATAAAATCACTCAGTAGCTGCTGGAACCAATAATTTGAGTCAAAGCCTGTTTATGTAACTTACTTTTATGGATCCTTAATATGTTTATTAAGTACCACGTGGCGAATCACTGATTTAGTCAAACCTGTCATCTTCCGTGGGTGTTCGTAACATTTCATTTGGTCTGTTGGTATAATACAGCCATCATAATGGACTGAACAGACAACGTAATGAACTTTATTGTTCCAAATCCGTTTTACTGTATTCAGTTGTATCGCCATATAATGTAGCAAAAAAGCTTAGGGTAGATTTTCCGGAAGCATAGAGCACTCCAAACACAGCCTCCGAGCCATGCATCGCAAAGTAGGACCGCAGACGGGTTGCTTTAAAAATCTAACAAGTACATTTAATTATTTGTAAAAAAAACAAAAGTGGGTAAGAAGAGATAAAAAGATGAGGGTTTTGGGGAAAGTTGGAAAAGCATGTATGAATTTTCAACAGGGCCCGCTCCAAAATCACCGCAAATCACAGCAGCGCAAACACGCACGTGCACAAGACAAACACGCACAGTAACTTTTATAAAGGAATATTGGGGTTTAAAATTAACTGCAGCGGCAACAGTTGCTCTTGTGTAAGTATATATCCCGTAAAGAAATGTTACTTAATAAACAAAAAAGTTCTGTTCTCCTGCATCACGTATTTTATTATGTATATATGCATTTCATTATGAATATAAAAATTGCATTTATCTTGTAACAGTTTTGCCGTACCTGACAGAAATGCCACAGTCAAGAAGGCGATTAGTTGGTGAGGATGTGTCGTTTTGTTGTACAGCTGCTGCAAATCCAACTATCGAGTATTATGAATGGTATTTTTGCAGCTTATATGCATATGATATATCGCTCTCTGATTTACCTTAATTTATGTAATACTTTTCATTTGCTGACTCACAAAATATTGTTGATAATACGCCAACATTGAAATATGTATATATAATCTTTTTTAAGCAGTTAATATTTTTGTTAATTAACTATGAATTTCATTTTAATTCTTTGACATGTTCGATTATTCCTGCCTTCGATTTACATTTTAATTTCCAAATGAAATTTCTTGAAAATATGGTTCTTTTCATCTTCCTACAATATGAATTGTATGATGTTTTATATTGCTAGGCTTAAGGAAGGCATTCTGTTGAAGGAATCGCTACAGAATACAAGCAAGCTTACTTTAACTAATCTTAAAACTAATGACAGTTCAAAATATCAATGCAGAGCCAATAGCCAGGCAGGCGCAATTTTATCTCCTACCGCTACACTCTCCGTGAAAGGTTAGCCATTCCATTATTCCATTATTATGTATTGTTATATTGTTTTCCACGCCCAAGTTATGTAATGCACATGAAATAATACAACGTAAATGCATGCTTGTAAAGATTTTTTTTAAAGGTGACCACGTACGATTAGGTTGATATAACTGCATATATATATATATATATATATATATGTACACTTATACAGAGTTTTCTGGGGATTTCTGTGCTGACGCTCTACAACAGAAGACAATAGCTTTACCCGATGACTGTGTTCAGGCTAGCACAAATACAGCAACTTTCGAAGTCGGGGAATGTATATCTAAAGGTTGCAGGGAATATACAACAGCCGAATCTGGCACATGTCATGACGAAACGTGGTCATGTTGTACAGTTGGGGAAGCAGTCTTGGAAACAATTCAATGTTCCGGATACGAACTCGATGTAATTATTGTAAGGGCCTGTAGCTGTGCTCCCTGCACGAGTAATTCCCTGGAAATTTCTCTGACGGCGCTTGGATTAGAGGATGGATTACCATTAAAATATGGAGACGTCTTGGTAAATGGTATTTTCAAAGGCTACACAAGTGGTTCTGGAATGTTTAATTTCGAAGTTACGAGAAATTCAACGAAAATAAGTATTAAATTGATAGATAATTTTGTCAAGCAATACCTTCCTGCAGTAAAGATCGTTGAAATCACAGATGATTTGAATGGGATACTCCATTTTGACATTTGGATGATTAAAGCCGCGCAACCTGTTGAAATTGACTCCAGAGTAGAAAATACTTTAATAGCGGGTGGAACAGTTGATAATGCAACTGAACCAATAATTCAGATATCGATTCCAGCTAATGCATTTTATTACATTAACGGTACCCCGTACGCTGGAACAGTAGAAGCCAGTCTTACTTTTCTTGATCCAACTAATAATACAGTTTTGCAAAATATTCCTGGCGTGTTTCAGTTTGTTGATGAGGAGGGACAGACAGGGCTCCTCGCATCCCTCGGTGTTTTTAATCTGTACTTTGAAGATACGGTTGGAGAAGGTCTCGTCTTAGATGATGTTGCTGACATGTATATACCATCAGAACTTGACGAGCAAATCAACGACCAGAGTATTAAATTATGGAAACTTAATTCAGAAGCAGGAGTTTGGGAGTATGTGACGCCTGGTACAGGAATGAGAAGACGAAAAAGACAAGTTAGTACTGGTTGGATCGGCGAAATAGATTGGACGAACATTGACAGACAGGACTGGTGGAATTATGATGATGTTAAATCGTTAACCCAGGACCCTTGCTACTTCAAAGTACGTTTGTTCATGGACCAAAAACTTTCGGAAAACATCGCTAACCCCATAGCATCAGTTAAAGCTGAATACCATTATATTCGGAATAAAATTGTAACAAGTTTTAGGCACACTATATCTTATCCAGAAAATGAATGCTTATATGCCATTTGTGAAAACAAAATTACTTATTTGTCACTTTATTATTCCGCGGGAAATGAGAACAGGGCATTGTTTGCAGCGCTACCCAAATTTGGGGAAAACAGTCTTTATCATGAATTAATGGATGAAAACAAAGTTCTGAAAATTCAAACGATATCCTCTTATGATGGACCTTTTTATAATGATAAAAACAAATGTGAAGCTTCAACTACTGCCGATTCTCATCTTAGATACTTTTATAGGGAAACTAGTGAAGGATATACTTTTAACTATATATACGTGCAGGTGAAAGCAGAAACAGATGAAGAACGGAACACACAGACTAAAATCAGCCGAAAAACATGGTTTCCAAATCGACCGTCCAAAGGTTATAAAGCTTGTTATATGAAAGTACGGTTTATTTTTGAGGGAGATAAGTCTCTAGCTCAGCATGAATACTTCAAATTAGAGGCAGTAAGTTACGGCGGAACAAACACAAATATTAAGAATGAAATGCTTGGCACTCGAATTTATTATATTAAGACTTTTGAAAAAACGTCTTCGCTGTGTGTCGAGTATAAATGCAGTGGACCATTAGTGGTAGTATTTGCAGATGAAGAGTCTGATAACACAAAAGTTGAATTAAAATGGACGCATTCTGGTAATTGTTTAGAATGTAATGTTACAGAAGAAGCAGATTTCGTTTCAAACGATCCTACTGGCTTGAACAGATCACAGCTTCATAGTAAAAATGGAATATACGAGCTCTATGCACCCGTAGACAGTGTCCCTAATAGTGGTCTATATTCTGGCGAAAGTTACAATAATGATTTGGAACAAGCGAAAACAAATTCGAAACTGGAGTGTCGATCAGGGAAATCATACAATTATGATGAGAACAACCCAGACCGTGGGGTGGCTGTTACATTCTCTTGTAAAAACAAGTAAATTATAAATACAAATTCTTATTCAGTTACGATATGCACTATATGCATGTTCATCAGTGTCGCTCAGTTACCTGACAATATTTGTCTTACAGATATGCGAAGTGTCTCTATTAAAAGTATTTGATATGTTGTTTTTTCTTTGAGATTTATGCCAAATGTTTCACATGCATTATAGATTTAGAATATTAGCAGCTGCAGTTTTTTAATTTTCGTTAATAATATGACAATTGTCATACATTGACAAAGCGTGCATTACCCTGTTTTCGTTGTATATGTTACAGTTATATATTACATTATGTCTTATCAACTGAAATACGCATTAAACATATGGTTTTCTTCTCATCGGATCTTTTTATGCTGTTTGTTAAGTATCAAAATTTGACAACCTATGAGATAAGATCTCATTTTGCAAACGACTTGAAAACGTATGATTTAGAAACTTGTCGTTCTTGACAAAATATTATCATGTCTGAATAAAGAAGGTATATAAGACTTAAGACAATTTTAGTTTGAAATACTATTCAGATGTAAACAGATACAAATGTAGACATGTAATAAATTGTCACAAAGAACAGTCTAAACGTTTTCTTCATACATATATAATGTCGTCATCAGTTAACGGAGGCTAGAGACGAATCACAAACGAGATTTAAACCTGGTCCGTATGTTTGTGTGTGTTTTAAGATTGAACATTTTTACAAAGACAACGGGAAAATATATCACAAATACGTCTGAAGCAGAAAATATATCTCCATTTGACAAAAACTAATGACGCATGCTTACGTCAGCATGCAACGATTTGAAAAAAAATATGCTGTAGAGACTTATACAATGCCCTCTTTACCCAAGGGAAACAAACCTGTCCATGGTATGCAATGGAAAAAGAGTCTATCAATGTCACCTGCAATGATTACTCAGTCGTACATCTAATAGGCCTTAATTATTTTCTCATATCTATAGATATTTTTCTCATAATTTGAGGCACATATACATAGGTAGCAGATATTGTTTACTTTCCGTCATTGGCTTTATCCGTATACTGTCCTTGTAAAATTCCTTAAATGATCTAAATAGTTAACAGCTCATTCATAAATTTTACGGCAGAAAATGTCACAATGACATGCTTTGATCACATACACATGGAGTCAGGAACGTGTCTCCATCCTCCTCTGTCCCTGCCAACTGTTAGCTATTTTTTTTGCATTATAACACGTACTGAGTATAGGTAACGATTATAAAACGTTTTTTCTTTTACAATTTCGAAATGCACTTTTTTACCTTTATTGCTGTTCAAAAGTAAAATTTGGAAACAATAGTTGATTTAGCTTCTAAATTAGCACCTAACTATGCTTATTACGTGTCATAATGCTGAACATAATGGCAGAGGAAGAGGCAGAGAGGTGGGGTGGGAGTGTGCCTAACCCTAAGTGTATGTGTTTTTGATTTTATATTCACATACTTTTTTCTTTTCAAACCGCTGACAAAGGACCAAATAAAGCCTTTACTAAAACCTATGTGTAACAATCAAGGCTTAGAGATAAAAGTGCATAATTTGCAGGAGGCTTTAGCAGAGAGTTCTCCATTTTTTTCCCAAGGATCTTTTTTTCAGCTAACTCTTTTTTCGAAAAATGATACGTTGAGTATTTAATCAGATTGTCGATTAGGATCCATTTAATTACAAATATATATAACTTGTGTCTACTTGAAGTGTGTGATGTTATGTAGAGAGCATATTGAAAACGACTATAAAGTAAAAGAAGTAAGAGGTAATTAACAGGTGAGTAATTTAACTGTATACTGAAACGGCCGAGATACTTGTACTGTGAAGTTACCAATATTTGTAGGGAATAAATTTCGTTTGATTTCCTTGTTCATAGAAACGTCCCAAACGTCACGAATTCATATCCCGATGAAACCGCATTTTTTGGATGAAACCAAGAAAGTCCATGTCTGCGAAAAAGAATAATTTCATAGTGTTCTATTTCAAATAGACATTTGTTAAAGGAAAGGAACACAAATGCGCTTCTTAAATTTACGAAGTTTAATTCATTAAGATGTTTGTTAATAATACTCTGTGCCTGGTCGAGCATTGCAAGGAATGCAAAAAAGTAAATTCGCTACATGAAGATATATTATCATTATTAGTAGAGGGGAATTAACCAACTAGGTGGAAGATAACCAAAAATTTCTTTCTTCCCAAGATTTTCATCTATAAATCAGGTATTTAGATATATTATTTTAGGTATCAAGGGAAAAAACACAACTAATCAGTTTCCTCCTCCATGCCCCCACCCTCTTACCATCTATCATTACAGCCTAAGGTGTCATGCTACTCTGCCACTTTCGGTGTACTGTTTGATTCGACAGCGCTTCTCCCTTAGCTCCAGTATAATAACATAAATAGCCCAACGTCTACGATAAGAAAATGTGGAAGCTGCATACAGAAAGATCTAAACCAAAGGAAATCAAATGATTAAAAAACAGAAATACTTGTATGGAATAGCTACATACTACAAGACGACAGGTGGGCAATTTAGGTCACAACCTGAATTAATGTGTGTTCATAAATTCGTATGAAAATTTATTCAGTAAATCCCTTTTAAGTATAGTATAAAATATAGATGAATAACTATCTTACACTGTAGAAACCAATCAACTTAATACATCAAGTACTGTGCTTAAAACACGGTTGTGATGTAATCCTTTGTTAGTTTTGTCCATTATATAGGTTATTGTACCGAAACCGTTCTATACACACGATTATTTTACTATACCTGTCCATTATTAACCTTAACTGTCCATTCTTAAAATAACAGATACTTTAAGAATGGACAGGTACAGGTTAATAATGAACAGGTATAGTAACAACCTTGTACGTTGAGAGGTGTGAATACATTAACCTAAGAAATTCGAAGTTTCGAAAAATAAACTTTAACGTTTTACAGAACTTGTAACTGCAATAAAAAAACCTGAAGAGGAACGTATGACTTTAACTCAAATCACCCCACAAATTATCAGTGAAATGATTTTTTGTTTGTTTTGTTTTGGGTTTAACGCCGTTTTCAACAGTATTTCAGTCATGTAACGGCGGGCAGTTAACCTAACCAGTGTTCCTGGATTCTGTACCAGTACAAACCTGTTCTCCGCAAGTAACTGCCAACTTCCCCACATGAATCAGAGGTGGAGGACTAATGATTTCAGACACAATGTCGTTTATCAAATAGTCACGGAGAACATACGCCCTGCCCGAGGATCGAACTCACGACCCCGCGATCCGTAGACCAACGCTCTACTATCAGTCAAATGAAAATCAAACAATGCGCCAAAAGTAATTACAGAATGTTAGTTTAAATCTTCAACCGTTAAAAAGTAATAAAGTCCTCTTTGTATACACCTAAATCGCATTAGAAAAGTATCGCACATATACACCTGGTTTGGCATTTTCAGTCAAAAATAGATGAAAATAGGCAACGTAATGTAAAAACAAGAGCTGTCGGAGGACAGCAACGCTCGACTATTCAACAGCCTTGTCAATTGAATGAATATTAAAGTCGAAAAGGGGGCATAATTTTGTAAAATTGCTAAAAGGGTTATTGAACCTGTACAATGCATATCAGCTTAATATGGACAAATGTGCAAGTTCCATTCCATTCCCATTAGTTGGTACTGAGATACCAGCTTGCATACAAAAAATTAACCAACAACTGTATAGTCGAAAAAATGGCATGCTTTTGTAAAAATGCAAAGTAGAGTTATGGAACATGAGCACTGCATGTCAGATCATCAAATGAACAAGTGTGTGACGTTTCAATCCATTTCCATTAGTAGGTTCTGAAATACTAGCTTACATATAAAACGTTAATAAAAAATTATTCAAAATAGAGTTAGGGATTCTGTGCAGTGTAAGTCAATTTATCACAGTGAATAAGTGTGTGAAGTTTCTATCCATTCCCGCAAGTTGTTACTGAGATACCAGCTTACATACAAAAACTTAACCAAATCGGGACGCCGACGCGGACATCGACGCATGGGTGAAATAAACAAGAGCTGTCAGGTGACAGCGCGCTCGACTATTCTCAGTGCTTTATAGTATAATATAAGCTATGAGTAAAACTTTAACATTACAATAAGCATATTCTAAGTCGAAAAGGGGCCATAATTCAGTCAAAATGCTTGATAGAGTTGTCTGCTCCTGTTTACAGAATGGGGTCATGATGGTAAACAAGTATGCAAAATATGAAAGCAATATCTCAATGGACTTTGAAAATATCTGGGGTGGTACGCAAACTTTAACATTACAATAAGCATATTCTAAGACGAAAAGGGGCCGTAATGCAGTCAAAATGCTTGATAGAGTTGTCTGCTCCTGTTTACAGAATGGGGTCATGATGGTAAACAAGTATGAAAAATATGAAAGCAATATCTCAATGGACTTTGAAAATATTTGGGGTGGTACGCAAACTTTAACATTTGTGTGACGCTAACGCCGACGACGGGGCGAGTAGGATAACTCCCCTATTCTTCGAATAGTCGAGCTAAAAAGTGGAAAACCACAGGTCGCCTAACACGACATAAACGAAAATGTTGCAGACTCGGTTTGATTGAGCCTTTTCACGGACGGTAGTGGAAGTGCAAGCTACCGTCCACGCCCTCTAGTCCCGGGTTGAGCAGAACTCAACATTTACACATGTATTTACCAGAATGTAATTTAGAGACATCCGCAGATGTCTTCATACGACGGTGCACATGGAACTTCAGTAATGCACAGAGTGCAAATCCATGAAAAGCGGCCTATAGTCCCCAGATAAAATAATGAATGTGCCCTTAACGAGAAAACAGTGAGCAGAATTAAACAAACTGGAGTCCAATATAGCTCCACCTATTCTTTGAATAGTCGAGCTAAAACACATAATTTTCCTTTCTTTTTCAAATGCTGCAGACTTATCTTTCTCATGCAGTGTTCGTGTAAATGGATAAATTTGTGCCATAACTGACATTTGTTGCAGACCTAACAAGAAATGTGCAATTTCACCTTTCTACTACAAAGACAAAAAACAACAACAACAAAAAAAACCCCGCCAATTTCCCTAAAGTTTTACTGCACGTTTAGGTATTACCAGAAAAGTTGGCCGTAATGATCTTAATTGAATTGGAGTACAATTGTCTTGCAATAACGATGCTATTTATTGTAATAACGAAATATTTTCTCGTAAAAACGAGATATGAGTCATAACGAGTAAAAATCTCAAAACATTTGATACGGGTAATTTTCTTCTAATAAAATTGAAAGAATATCTCGTAATTACCAGATAAGAACGATTGTTTTCTAGTAACGATATAAAATACATATACATACATTTTAGAATGTCTTCACCTGGACCCGTCATTTATTAAATTACTTGATTTATATAAAACTGCAAACTCTGCACGAATAAAGCATGGACAACTTTTAATACATACATCATAAGGCCTTGCAAGTTTAATTTTACTTTTTGTAAAGTACTTCAAATTATTCATAAATATGACAAAACGAGATATGTTCGAAACTTTCCTAAGAATCAGCACTGAATATCATTAGACTAAGTGTTTAAAAAACTTTTAATTACAATAATGTTTATATGTAATCTAATTTAAACTCCATTTGACTTGGTATTTTTATTTATTAGCACTGAGACACAAATCAATGAATTGTCTTTGCCTCAATGAGGACAATATTAGAGACATTATATAATATCACGACAATCTTGATTTTTTCGGGAGGACCGTGTTTTAAGTCAGAGAAAAGCCTCAAACTATCAATTATGTGAAAGAATGGACAATCTCGGCGCGTTGCGCCTCGATTTGTCCATTCTTTCACATAATGGACAGTTTTCGGCTTTTCTCCTTTACATAATGCTACTATATAAATCTGGTATAATAATAATAATAATACATTCATTTAAGAAAATGTTTAGACATTAAACACATTGTCTCGGCCTAATATATGTCACTGTCAGTTGTAACTAGGTATTTCTATTTCCCATTTTTATTTATGCAAATCATGTATAATTACCATCATGGGAATAGAATACAGTTATTCTGTAGTGCGTCTTTAATAGCAAACTTTAACATTAACGTTTTAGTCTAAGTCGTATATATATGATAGAACAAAACAGAACGCCTTCAAGATACCAAAGAGAACGGTTTAATAACAATAAGCTTTTACCTGTCTACGTACCTTCAGGTTTTGCTACCAAATACCTTATTCCAACAACTTTACAAATACTAGCACACATTTCTACTATCCACATTTATTTTATTTCCACCTATGGTTCAAATGAAATTTTGTTTCTCTGTCTGCTAAGATATAAAACAGAGGTTGTACTGCTGTATACTAAACCAAATGTAACACAATCATATAACTTTATCAATTGTTTTAAATAATTCACCGTTTCGGTAGACTAGCATAGTTTAGTAGTATCATCCAATGCACATTAAAATGTATAGTCTCATCATCATCGTCATTATCAACATCACAATCGTTATCAGTACTTTTATTGATAGAAATAGTTTACATATTACATAGTCATCATTATCATCATGATATCGTCATAATGATGAAGGAGAACCATTAGCAAATGGCATAATATTTAAATATTCAATCATCTTTTTTATTTTGGTATTTAATTTATAATAGAATATATATTTAAATAAGTAGCGAAAACAAATTTTGTTGATTAAACAGTTGGAAACTGTTAGAGATTTCCATATATCGTGCTTAAAACGAGGGCCGCAGCTAAATTTCCCACTTTTAAAAGGCTTTTCAATCGATAAACTCCTTCAGTATGTATTTAAATGTCGTTTACGTTTGTTTTAGAGAATTCGTACATTTACGAACAAATTCCAATATGCCTTTCAGAAAAGGCATGAGGAAGATATTTCCGATATATTGCATGCAATATGTACTTACTATTACTTGCTAGGTTTTAGCTTGAATAAACTAAAGCAAGTTTATTCTATTATACTACCACGAAAGAGACTTTTTAATCCCCCGCCACAAGTGGTGGGGGTTGGGGGGGGTCGTAGGAATGGTCTCCGTCCGTCTGTCCGTAACACTTCGTGTCCGCTCCATATCTCCTAAACCCCTTGAAGGATTTTCTTCATGGTGTCTTCAAAAATAAATTAAACATGTTGACAATGCTGGTAGATACCACATTTAAAGATCATGTATTTAAATGCCGTTTACGTTTGTTTTAGGGAATTCTCACATTTACGAACAAATTCCAATATGCCTTTCAGAAAAGGCCTGAGGAAAATATTTCCGATATATTGCATGGAATATGTACTTACTATTACTTGCTAGGTTTTAGCTTGAATGAAATAAAGCAAGCTTATTCTGTTATACTACCACGAAAGAGACTTTTTGATCCCCCGCCACAAGTGGTGGTGGGTTATAGGAATGGTCTCCGTCCGTCTGTCGTAACACTTTCGTGTCCGCTCCATATCTCCTAAACCCCTTGAAGGATTTTCATGAAACTTGGTTCAGATGATCACCTCATCAAGACGATTTGCAGAACTCATGAGTCAGCCATGCCGGCTCAAGGTTAAGGTCACATCTCAAGGTCAAAGGTTTGAGCCTTCCATTTTGTGTCCGCTCTATATCTCCTAATTTTATAAACCTTGTATCAAATGATCACCTCTTCAAGACGATGTGCAGAACCCATGAGTCAGCCATGCCGGCTCAAGGTCAAGGTCACAACTGAAGGTCAAAGGTTTGAGCCTTCCATTTTGTGTCCACTGTATCTCCTAAACCCCTTGAAGGAATTTTATATAACTTGGGTCAAATGATCACCTCATCAAGACGATGTGCAGAATCCATGAGTCAGCCATGCCGGCTCAAGGTCGAGGTCACAACTGAAGGTCAAAGGTTTGAGCCTTCCATTTTGTGTCCGCTCTATATCTCCTAAACCCCTTCAAGGAATTTTATAAAACTTGGGTCAAATGATCACCTTATCAAAACGATGTGCAGAATTTACGAGTCAGCCATGCTGGTTCAAGGTCAAGGTCACATCTTAGGGTCAAAGGTTTGAGCCTTCCATTTTGTGTCCACTCTGTATCTCCTAAATCCCTTATAGGATTTTCATAAAACTGGGGTCAAATGATCACCTCATCAAGAGCTCATGTGTCAGCCATGTCAACTCAATGTCAAGGTCACAACTCAAGGTCAAAGGTTTGAGCTCTGTATCTCCTAAACCCCTTGAAGGATTTTCATGAAACTTGGGTCAAATGATCACCTCATCAAGACGTTGTGCAGAATTCATGAGTCAGCCATATCAGTTCAAGGTCAAGGTCACAGCTAAAGGTCAAAGGTTTACCCTTTCACTATCCATAACAGTGGCGGGGGATTTCTATTCAGTTCTCTATGTTTTTATGAGATATCTCATAAGAAATTTTCAGCAACGTTACAGTTTAGTGTCCGAACTGTACACGAGAATAGCCGTTATTGCAATATGTACATTGTTGCTTCCCTCCACGCAAGACGGCGTTGCCATGGTAACCATAACTTAAGAGCGCATAACGATGCTCACAAACAATCTATCATACAAATTTCATTAAGAGACCACAGAGAGTGGGCTATTCACACAAAATGCATCTTTATGAAAAAAGTTCTTTAACAACACACACAGGAAGTTCAAATGTGGTCTCTTAATGCAAGTGGTCGCTTTACAGTTACGGCCTCTAGAGCAGTTGGACTGTAATAGTTATGTAGTACTTTTACTTTATGTATATATACTGGTATTTCATTGTGGGGTGGGGGAATATTCATAGGGTCAAAAGAACACAGGACATTTTAGGAAAACGGCTGACAGCTGATTGGTGGTGGAAATTCATAAACTATCGAATCGCAGGTGTATTGATAATTCTACGCAAATGTAGAAGAATAAAAACACTGCTTAAGCGAACATTAAATGATGCTGCTTTAACCACGTTGACAGTATTGTATTATTGTTTGATATATATATAAATGCTATATGTTAATATTTTCACTTTTTTATTGAAACAAGTTGTGTCAACAGTTAAACAGATTTGTCCAGTTTCTTTCTGAACATCCCTCGTAAACAGAAAATACCTAGGTAATAATAAAGGAAAGAATAATTGATTTTGCAAGGATTTACCTTCAACCCGATTTCCAGACATTAAATATTTTTCATGACATTCTCTTATTATTTGAATATTTTTTAATCGTCTACTGTACTTTTTACAACCAACAATATAAAGGGTAAATGTTCATATTTAAGGAATTCACTGTGTTTGAGTAGAAGTCCTTAATATATTTTATGATGCAGTGTTATTACTAAACAATGTTTCGATCTAGATGCATGATATACAAGGTACAACCGCTTTCAGTTTTGACATCTGACCGCCAATGCACAACGTCCTTTAAAACTGAAATGGTTCAAGGGTGTTGAATAACAGTAAGTACATACATATGAACCAGTCGAATAGATTTTGTCCTCGTTGGATTTTTTTCGTTTTTCACTTGACATTTTAATAGACATTTCGTTGGGGAGAAATTTTCTTACGGAAAGAAAATACTGAAAAATCTACTTTCAAGGGCAGATAATTCAAGATCAAGCCTGGATACCTTGATTTTTTATACATATTTCCGTTTTAAACTTGATTTTCAGTCAGTACACAAAGTTTAAAGAAATTCTGCCCGTAGAAAAAAAATTGCCCTATATACATATGGGTAACTGTGGCATTTACCCTTAACATACAAGTATTTTGCAATATAAATGAAGTTTCTTATTTCCAACATTTTTGAAAAAATACTTTCTAACTGCTAAAACAAAGGATTACTTGAAACTTTAAGTTAAGAGGGCATAACGATGATCTCAAACAATCTAGAGCAGTTGAACTGTAGTGTTTACCTTTACCTTGTTCATACATATTGTCATTTCAGTTTATCACTTAGTAAGAAGGTATGAGAAGGACTTCACTGTGTCTGAGTAGAAGTCCTTGATTTATTTTATGACGCAATTATTACTGAAATTTTTTTTGATCATCAGCTTTCAGTTTTGACATCCGGCCGCCAATGTCCTTTAAAACTCAAGTGGTTCAAGGGTGTTAAAGAACCATAAGTACATCCATATAAGTCAGCCGAATAAATTTTGATTACTGAAATCTTGTTACGCCGGTTTAATTAATGTCTGAAAGAAGTGAATTTTGTCCTCCTTGGAATTTTTCGGTTTTCGATATACATTTCATGGACTGTGCGCGAAACTTTTGTAAGTGTATAAAGAACAAGATACAATAGTTTCGCGATTTGTTGTGCTTAACGTTCTCATACACGCCTTTGGTATAAACTACTTGGTGTAGTAACATTTTTTAAAAAATTAAAAAGAAACACTTGTGAATCTTTAGAAAATCTATATTAGTAATTTTGTCAAAATGTTTTTTTTAAATTTGCTTTCCTTGTTTATGTATCATTTCTCTTGTACATTCAGTTAGCACACAAGTATTTTGCAAAGTCATGTAGATGAAATGACCTTTTTTCAAACATTTCTGAAAAGATACTTTAAAACTTGTGAAAGAAACAATTACTTGAAATTTACTAGTGATCTATGAACATTTTAAATAATTATGCCCTCTGAGAAAACAGGTATTTTCTCTTTCTTTCTATGGACCTAAAATCTTGATACCAACTGAAAATGAAAAAAGTGTTAGGTAAAAATGAAATACGAGAAAACGTCACACAATATGAATCATGAAATAAGATTATTTAGGATCCTGACTGACATATTGTTTTGAAATTATTTCAAATATAAATAATAAATAACAGAGGATATTTGCTTATCAACGTTAACAACAAATGCAACACCCTCACTTCACGTGTTAAAAAGTAAGATCTGGGGCCGTATTCATAAATTTAAAGCATCTTAAGTATAGGTATAAGAAATTGATTATTTACTTAACTAAGTATTACTTATGTAACGAATTTATTTTACTTAAGTATATTTGTTATTCATAAAACAACTTAATAAGTAATTTTTGGCTTTTATTGTGGACGAAAACATTAAAAGATAAACATTAATTTCAGACAGATACAACATGCACAATTATGTTTAAAGTGCTTTCATCTGAAAAACAACACTTTAATCGTACTCACGACGCAATTTTGTTTTCTGACTTAAGTCATTTCTTACGTATCTTAAGTTTAAGCTGTTTTATGAATAGGACTTAAGTTTATACTTAGACTTAAGCTGAAATCACCACAAAGTTAAGTAAAATCTTCAACTTAAATCAAAACTTATACTTAAGATGCTTTATGAATACGGCCCCTGGTGTTTGCCAGTGAAAGATATTTTATCTTACATGTAAAATAAACATTTTTTGTTGTATATTTTGTCACTAAATTTTATATATTTGATTCTTTCCTCCTTGAATTTGTCATTTTGCTCATCATTTAATATTTTTACCTTAAGATAAATATTTAAATAGACGTTCAGAAAACACTGAAAAACTGTCAACGCTATTCCTTTGCAGCATCGCTCTCTCTGGAAGAACGATATTAAATATTTGTTTCACAAGTTCATCCAGGACGTTATTGGTACAATATCCATGCCTTTTTCGAAGTTTAACATTAATCGCTAGCAGAAATAATCTTTCCAGGTGATCTCTTGAATGTCTGTACTGATTCAATAATAAAGGCGACATCAGCATTGCCGTACAGCCATCACGAAGTTTTGCACATCGCATGACTAACTGCGGACCTTCCTGTAGGAGTAGGGATAGTAAGTTGGACAACCTCTGTGCTGTCTGTTGATCAAGTTTCTCGGACAGGAGATTGCGTCCTGGAATCATATAGTAGGGAAGGCAGAAGCTATCTAATGCTGCCTTTAGAAAATTCAAACTCATCAGTATCAAAAACATCAGGTTTTCCTCCTTGAATATTTGACTACCAAGTAGATGAGACATCCAGTAGGTAATGTTTTTCATAATAAATGATGAAATTCCTTTGCTGACATATTTCAAAATGTCCTTAGAAATGAATTTTAATATGATGTAAACTTTCGTTTGTGTATCATTGAAACTTTTGGTTAAGTTTAATTCTGTTTCTATAAAACAAAAACGCCATTCCATCCACTGGTTACAGCTTCCTTTACATCCTACCGGAACAAGCTGACATAATGTGGAAGATTCGTCTTGTAGTATGCCTAAAGGCGGCCAGTCATGTTCGCGGAGCCTAGTTCTAAACGAAAGAAGTATTTCCCTATACATACAGTGCAGTCCAAGGACGTGATCTTTTCTATAATACCCACCCACGACTGGAATTGCAGGTCCTGTCAATTCATGAACTGTTTCGTTTTGATTATCATTCAGTTCTCGAAAAAAATTATTCCACCACGAAGCAAACAAAGAACTGGAGGCAAATACTTCTGACTCCTTTCTGAAAAGTGACTCTTCAAATAGTTGATAATAACCAACATGCCCCTTATTAATGAGTCTCAGTTTTGTATAACCAGGAGGTGTTTCTATGTCATCAGTATAGAAAACCAACATTCCGCGCTGGGTGGAAAACAGCCCTACATTGTTAGTACTTATGACACCAGCTGGAAGAATCAGATGATCGACATCGCTTTCATAATAAGACGATAATCCCTCCCCCTTGCTTCCGGCAATAACACCGTTTATTTTTATTTCAAGTTGATTGTCCATTTCAAGATGAATACTACTATGTTCGTGCCATAAATCTCTCCTATCATTGATCATGTCTGTACTATAACCGATGTTATCCAGTGTCTTAGAAACAAAGCGGGATATGTCTTCCATGTTTCACTCACTGTCGCTAGATTTTAAATTTTAAATACCGTTATATATATATATAAACTACAGCATATTAGCTTCCTGCTTGTAATAGCAATTCTGAAAAGTTTAATATGGAAAATCTAAACTAGAATCATTCGCAAGCTTATTTTAATATTATGTGAAAATTTCAAAGGATATTTCAATGCAAATGTAGAAAGAACATGTTTTTGTTATCGACAATTAATGGTAAATGTGTTCATAGCTTAGTCATGTTTTCCAAATTTGACTTATTAAGAAAATTAAAGTAAAAATGCATAAGGCGCTGAAAACTCGACCATCCATAGAATATTATCGGTTGATAATAAGACACCGTCTTGAAGGGCTCTTTGTTATTCTCTGTAAAAATCCCTTTCTGATTTATGCTTCACTGAAACTCAGCGGCCGTTGCTTGTTTCTCTAATTTAAAATTGTATTTTTATTTTTACAATTATGAAATGTTATCAGAAATTAATAACCACCATCCTCTATTAGCAAAATTAGTTATGCCCTCAAAATACCGAATGTTATTTAAAATGTATATGAATATTTCAGATAGAGCAACCAGTCAAGAGGTATTCTGTTCAGTTGCCACAATGGAAGTCTGTGTACGTACTCATACATTTCGCTTTATTTACCATCGGATACCAAGAACTGATGGCAAGACAGTCTGTACGTATATCTTTTATGAATGGCCTATACGGTTTCTATTTGTGATTGGCCTATACAGTTTCTATTTATGATTGACCTATACCGTTTCTGTTTATGATTGTCCTATACTGTTTCTGTTTATGATTGGCCTATATGGTTTCTTTTTATGATTGGCCCATACCGTTTCTATTTATGATTGGCCTATATGGTTTCTTTTTATGATTGGCCCATACCGTTTCTGATTATGATTGGCCTATACTGTTTCTGTTTATGATTGGCCTATAGCGTTTACATTTATGATTGGCATATACAGTATCTATTTATTATTGGCCTTTACGGTTTCCATTTCTAATTGGCTACTATGGTTTTTATTTATGATTGACCTATACGGTTTCCATTTATGATAGGCCTATACGTTTTCTATGTATGATTGACCTATAAATATCTATTTATGATTGGCCTATACCGTTTCTGTTTATGATTGACATATACGTTTTCTGTTTATGAGTGACCTATAAATATCTATTTATGATTGGCCTATACGGTTTCCATTTATAACTGACCTATACGTTTTCCATTTATGATTGCCCTATACGTTTTCTATTTTTGATTGCCTTATAAATATCTATTTATGATTGGCCTATATGGTTTCTGTTTATGACTGACCTATATGGTTTCTGTTTATGATTGACCTATATGTTTTCTATTTATGATTGACTTATAAATATCTACTTATGATTGTCCTATACGGTTTCTATTTATGATTGACCTATACTGTTTCTGTTTTTGATTGGCCTATATGGTTTCTATTTATGATTGACCTATATGGTTTCTTTTATGATTGGCCTATACGGTTTCTATTTATGATTAGCCTATACGGTTTGTATCTATGATTGACTTATACGGTTTCTGTTAATGATTGGCTTATATGGTTTTCTATTTATGATTGACATATACAGTTTCCATTTATGATTGGTCTATATGGTTTACATTTATGATTGGCATATACAGTTTCTATTTATTATTGGCCTTTATTGTTTCCATTATGACTGGCTTATACGGTTTCTATTTATGATTGACTTATACGGTTTCCATTTATGATTGGCCTATACGTTTTCTATTTATGATTGACCTATAAATATCTATTTATGATTGGCCTATACGATTTCTATTTATGGTTGGCCTATATGGTTTCTATTTATGATTGGCCTATACTGTTTCTGTTAGGATTGGCCTATATGGTTTCTATTTATGATTGATCTATACAGTTTCCATTTATGATTGGTCTATACAGTTTACATATATGATTGGCATATACAGTTTCTATTTATTATTGGCCTTTATGGTTTCCATTTATGATTGTTTACTATGGTTTCTATTTATGATTGACCTATACGGTTTCCATTTATGATTGGCCTATACGGTTTCTATGTATGACTGACCTATAAATATTTATTTATGATTGGCCTATACGGTTTCCATTTATGATTGACCTATACGGTTTCCATTTATGATTGGCCTATACGTTTTCTATTTATGATTGACCTATTAATATCTATTTATGATTGGCCTATTCGGTTTCTATTTATGATTGACCTATACGGTTTCTGTTTATAATTGACCTATACGTTTTCTGTTTATGATTAACCTATAAATATCTATTTATGATTGGCCTATACGGTTTCTATTTATGATTGGCATATACTATTTCTGTTTATGATTGGCCTATACGGTTTCTATTTATGATTGACCTATTTGGTTTCTTTAATGATTGGCCTATACGGTTTCTATTTATGATTGGCCTACTAGTATACGGTTTGTATTTATGATTGACTTAAACGGTTTCTTTTTATGATTGGCCTGTATGGTTTTCTATTTATGATCGACCTATAGAGTTTCCATTTATGATTGGTCTATATGGTTTACATTTATGATTGGCATATAGAGTCTTTTTTATTATTGGCCTTTATGGTTTCCCTTTATGATTGGCTTATATGGTTTCTGTTTATGATTGACCTATATGGTTTCTATTTATGAATGACCTATACGTTTTCTATTTATGATTGACCTATAAATATCTATTCATGATTGGCCTATACAGTTTCTATTTATGATTGGCCTATACGGTTTCTATTTATGATTGACCTATATGGTTTCTATTTATGATTGGCCTATACGGTTGATATTTATGATTGGCCTATATGGTTTGTATTTATGATTGGCTTATACGGTTTCTGTTTATGATTGGCCTATATGGTTTGTATTTATGATTGACCTATACAGTTTCCATTTATGATTGGTCTATACGGATAACATGTATGATTGGCATATACAGTTTCTATTTATTATTTGCCTTTACTGTTTCCATTTATGATTGACTTATACGGTTTCTATTTGTGATTGACCTATACGGTTTCTATTTATGATTGGCCTATACGGTTTCTATTTATGATTCACCTATACAGTTTCTATTTATGAATGACCTATACATTTTTTATTTATGATTGACTTATAAATATCTTTTTCTGATTGGCCCATACGTTTTCTATTTCTGATTGGCCTATATGGTTTCTTTTATGATTGGCCTTTACAGTTTCTGTTTATGATTGACCTATACGTTTTCTGTTTATGATTGTCCTATATGGTTTCTTTTATGATTGGTCTATATGGTTTTTGTTTATGATTGGCCTATATGGTCTCTGTTTAAGATTGAACTATACGGTTTCTGTTTATGATTGGCCTATACGGTTTGTATTTATGATTGGCCTATATGGTTTCTGTTTATGATTGGCCTATATGGTTTCTATTTATGATTGGCCTATATGGTTTCGTTTATGATTGGCCTTTATGGTTTCTGATTATGACTGAACTATAACGTTTCTATTTATGACTGACCTATACCGTTTATATTTATGATTGGTTTCTGTTTTTGATTGGCCTGCATGGGTTCTATTTATGATTGGCCTATTCCGTTTATATTTATGATTGGCCTGTACCGTTTATATTTATGATTGGTTTCTATTTATGATTGACCTATACAGTTTCTTTTTATGATTACCATGTAGTTTCTATTTACGATTGACCTATACAGTTTCTGTTTATGATTTGCCTATACAGTTTCTATTTATAATTGACCTTATGGTTTCTGTTCATGATTGGCATATACAGTTTCTATTTATGAGTGACCTATAAAGTTTCTGTATATGATTGGCCTATACAGTTTCTATTTATGATTGACCTATACCTTTTCTGTTTATGATTGGCCTATACAGTTTCGATTTATGATAGGCCTATACGGTTTCTATTTATGTCTGGCCTACATAGTTTCTATTTATGACCGGCCTGCATAGTTTCTATTTATGATTGGCCTATACGGTTTCTTTTTATGATTGACCTATCTGGTTTCTATTTATGACTGGTGTATACGGTTTCTATTTATGATTGGCCTATACAGTTTCTGTTTATGATTGGCCTATATGGTTTCTATATATGATAGACCTTTACGGTTTCTTTTTATGATTGACCTATGTGGTTTCTATTGATGATTGACCTATATGGTTTCTATTTATGATTGGCCTATTCGGTTTCTGTTGACGATTGGCCTATATGGTTTCTATTTATTATTGGCCTATACGGTTTCTGTTTATGATTGACCTATACCATTTCTTTTTCTATTGGCCTGTACGGTTTCTATTTATGATTGGACTTTACCGTTTCTATTTATGATTTGCCTGTTACGTTTCTATTTATGATTGGCCTATACCGTTTCTATTTATGTTTGTTTTCTATTTATGATTGACATATACAGTTTCTGTTTATGATTGGCCTATACAGTTTCTATTTACTATTGACCTACAATGTTTCTGTTCATGATTGGCTTATACAGTTTCTATTTATGATTGGCCTATATGGTTTCTATTTATGATTGGCCTATATGGTTTCTTTTAGGATTGGCCTTTACGGTTTCTGATTATGATTGACCTGTAACGTTTCTATTTATGATTGACCTATACCGTTTATATTTATGATTGGTTTCTATTTATGATTGGCCTATATGGGTTCTATTTATGATTGGCATATACCGTTTCTATTTATGATTGGCCTGTACCGTTTATATTTATGACTGGTTTCTATTTATGATTGACCTATACAGTTTCTAAAGATTCATCTATACAGTTTCTGTTTATGATTAGCCTGTACAGTTTCTATTTATGATTGACCTATACAGTTTCTGTTTATGACTGGCCTATACAGTTTCTATTTATGATTGACCTACATGGTTTCTGTTCATGATTGACCTATACAGTTTCTATTTATGATTTACCTATACCATTTTGTTTATGATTGGCCTATACAGTTTATATTTATGATAGGCCTATACGGTTTCTATTTATGATTGGTTTTTATTTATGATTAACCTATACAGTTTCTTTTTATGATTGGTCTATACGGTTTCTATTTATGTCTGGCCTACATAGTTTCTATTTATGACCGGCCTACATAGTTTCTATTTTGATGATTGGCCTATACGGTTTCTATTTATGATTGTCCTATCTGGTTTCTATTTATGACTGGTGTATACGGTTTCTATTTATGATTGGCCTATACAGTTTCTGTTTATGATTGGCCTATACGGTTTCTATATATGATAGACCTATACTGTTTCTTTTTATGATTGACCTATGTGGTTTCTATTTATGATTGACCTATACGGTTTCTATTTATGATTGGCCTATTCAGTTTCTGTTTATGATTGGCCGATATGGTTTCTATTTATTATTGGCCTATACAGTTTCTGTTTATGATTGACCTATACCATTTCTTTTTCTATTGTCCTGTACGGTTTCTATTTAAGATTGGACTTTACCGTTTCTATTTATGATTGGCCTGTAACGTTTCTATTTATGATTGGCCTATACCGTTTCTATTTATGATTGTTTTCTATTTATGATTGGCCTATACAGTTTCTATTTACTATTGACCTACAATGTTTCTGTTCATGATTGGCTTATACAGTTTCTATTTATGATTGACGGATAAAATTTCTGTATATGATTGGCCAATACAGTTTCTATTTATGATTGACCTATACGGTTTTTGTTTATGATTGGCCTGTACCGTTTCTATTTATGATTGGTTTCTTTTTATGATTAACCAATACAGTTTCTATTGGCATATACAGTTTCTATTTAAGATTGACCTTTACAGTTTCTGTTTATGATTAGCCTTACAGTTTCTATTTATGATTGACCTATACGGTTTCTGTTTATGATTTGCCTATACAGTTTCTATATATGATTGACCTCATGGTTTCTATTCATGATTGGCCTATATAGTTACTATTTATGATTGACCTATAAAGTTTCTGTATATTATTGGCCTATACAGTTTCCATTTATTATTGACCTATACGGTTTCTGTTTATGATTGGCCTATACAGTTTCTATTTATGATAGGCCTATTTTTTTCTATTTATGATTGACCTATACAGTTTCTATTTATGATTGACCTGTATGGTTTCTGTTTATGATTGGCCTATACAGATCTATACGGTTTCTTTTTATGTTTGACCTATATAGTTTCTATTTATGATTGGCCTATGCAGTTTCTATTCATGATATGCCTATACAGTTTCTATTTTTATTGGCCTATACGGTTTCTATTTATGATTGGCCTATACAGTTTCTATTTATGATTGGCCTATACAGTGTCTATTTATGATTGGCCTATACAGTGTCTATTTATGATTGGCCTACTTAACGATGTGAAGTTGTTTCTGGTTGTGTTTGCTATGCTCAATTCTTCCTTGGACTCTACCCACTACCTTTTTTTAGCAGAATATATTTAGTTTATAAAAAAGAACGGACTGAGCTTACCGAATAAGCAGTGCATCTAAACCATTTATGGTTACAATGCTAGGGGAGATTGGACCATGTGTTTTATTGCTAGAAAATTCTGAATTCGATTCATGAATCTGGTTCTTAGCCCTTTTCACAGTGTCAAGTAGAAGACATTTTGGATTTTTGTTTGCAGAAAAAGGACGTTCTTGTTTTAAAACTCGATGTGTTTTACTGGCCGCCGATCCATTACTGAAGTGATAATGCACGGAACTAAAACATTGTACAATTTTAGGGGTTTTGAAATAATAATGCTAGAAATTAATACATTTTTGTACAATTTCTTGGTTTTTGAAATGAAAGAGCAAGAAACTAAAACATTTATTGTACAATTTCAGTGGTTTTGAAATGATAATACTAGAAATTAAAGCATTTTTACACAATTTCAGGGGTTTTGAAATGATAATGCGAGTCTTGTACAATTTCAGAGTCTGTCTCAGACATCTGTGTTAATATTCATTGCATATTGTTTCTACAACCTGACATGCTTCGGTCGTTTGTTCGACGACAGGTTGGTACCTTTTCATGTTACAATTATGTTAAAAGTTACTATTTAATATACATAATATTTTATTTTCGTTAGAAGTGTTAGAGCTGTATTTGTAAGCTTATAGTAAAATGCGGCCGTCCTACCCTTTTAAATCGAACCGGTTTTGCATTCAGATATAGATACTTACAGAAACATCGATGTAATTAGAGATTTTTTTCACATTGGCATTAGCTGTTGCCTAAACGTTTATTGATATGATATCCTACGTATTTCCTCATTGAAAAGAGGAAAAATACATGTGCATGCTTCATTTATTTACACAAACTCATTTGATAAGAAGCATCTTGTATAAAGATGAATGATGAAAAATATGCCAAAGAATGTAGCTATATGTGCTGTATAAAACATATTTTGATTTATAATCATTGTTGTCACATAAAAATGTCGATTTTCTAATAAAGTCGATTGAAGGGGAGCGGTGGTCTAGTGATTAAGGTGTCGGCCGCTCTACCTGGTAGTCGTGGGCTCGAGTCCCACTGGGTAACGACCACGCCTTCGCACTGGACACCAGTTATACTCTTTTCTAGGAAGAGGATTTGATAGTGGCTCAAATAAACTTGAAGATTCCATCACAATCGGGCTAAACGTTAGTATTAACTAAATAAAAATCTTTTATTTCATGAATTGCAGAAGTTACTGTTAAATTAACAACAGTCTTATTCAATCTACAGCAAATCGGCAAACTACTATGAACTGACAAGATGTGTATTGTTCCTGGTTGGTGAAATGGCCGCGTGTAAATTGGGACTGTATGGTGAGAAGGGATACAGGCCGTGGTTCATGCACGGATTTCAATGGTGTTTTGCTTTCTCTGTTGTCATTTGGATAGCGCAGATATTGACAGCGGGAAATGCAAAAGAGGAAATAAGACACACAGAAGTTCATGCGAAGAAAGTGCAATAAATAAATTGAAGTTATATGAACTATAAACACCAGACAAGACAGTGTTTAGTTTATCATCCTAGGCCAAATGATATTATTTTCTGCTCTTCTTTATTTCAAAATTGTAAATTTTCACAAAATTTGTATATGTTCTGATTTTTTTTAAATGAACATTATATCTTGACTTTTTGTAACAAGAGCACATCGAATATTGTTACAATTGACACAAAGTGCATTTCTATTATTTTTTATAATGTAAATTATGTCGTATAAACTAAACATTGATTGCTGGAGCGTAACGGTGCTAACGTGTGACTTTCTTTCTGTGATATAATATTTTGATTATATTTTAAGTATATTTTTAGTTTAATTGAACATTGCTGCTAAATAAATGAAATGAAATTATGTTTACCTTTAATATACTTCTACTTGTGCAAAGAATCTATCCGTCCCAGCATGATGTGGTGCACAGAAAAATGCGCAGGCAACCTCGTTAGTAATGTGTATACGAGCTAACAGCATAATGCCTTACTTGCCCCCGATTGCCTGTTGGTAACACGCTTGACAGTCAATCCATAGGTCTGGCAATGCAGGTCTGAGGTTCGAATGCCGGTCCAGAAACAAGACATTTCTGAGATGTTCTTGAGCATCTCACTCCTAAAAGGCCAGTACTGGTTCTTCCCAGGAAAGACGGCTTCGCGTATATCTTTGCTATACACCAGTAAAAGAACCAGACTCTATTCTAAAAGAGCTATATCTTAACAGGATTTCTCTCTATGTTTCTCTGGGCTTTATTTCTGGCTAGATCACTCTGTGTCTGTACCAGTAGGGAGTAAATTTTATCGCCCCGAGTGGCTACCTTTGCGTTATTTTAATCTGGTAAAGTATAATACTGCATAATTTTATATATATTTTTATCCCCGATTGCAGAGCGTGACGGACGTTCATTCCTTAGCAATACTATTTATTTACGTTGCAATTTTTGTTGGATTTATACTTTGTATCCGCGAGATTTTTTGAAAATGTTAGACTGTTTGTCCGAAGAAAACAACATTTAACAAACATTTTTAAAGTCAAGATCCAGAAGCATGGCATGTGGTGGCATGGCAGGTGGTGGCATGGCACGTGATGGCACATATGGCAATTATATAGAGGGGGAAAAAAGATTTCCGGAAATATATACATATATATATTATCAGATAAATTTAACAGGAGTATGTATGGGGACATGTAGACATTATTGGAGAGCCGGTGTAATGAAGTATTTCGACCCCCATAGAATAACGACCCCCCGGTCATTATTCTATAGAAAATGTGACTCCTTTCCTGTAAAATATTGACTCCCCTTATAAAAAACTGACTCCCTTTGAAAACTCTATAGAATAACGACCCCCCGGTCATTATTCTATAGTAAAACTGACCCCTCCAAGTAAAATACTGACTCCCTAAAGTTGACTCCCTTCGAATCTCATAGAATAACGACCCCGGTTTTTATTCTATATAAAAAGTGACTCCTTCAATGTAAAATACTCACTGCTGAAAATTACTACATTCGAACTCTCATACAATATCGATTCCCGGACATTATTCTATTTAAAAAAGTTACTCTTTCCGTGTGAAACACCGGCTCCTAAAAAGACTTTCGACGATAATATCTATTAAAAGTGATCCCCACCAAACCTAACGGACAATTTTACTAGATCTACAGCTCTAATACCCTCCATTGCCAATAGTTAACATTTTGATTGTACTACTACTACTGGTGCCGCTACTTCTACTGCTATTACTACATGTACTTCTTCTACTACTACTACTATTACTTCTTCTATTACTACTACTACAACAACTGCTACTACTGATACTACTATACCTGCTTCCACTAATACGTCTTGTACATCTACCTCTTCTTCTTCTGCTGCTGTTGTTGCTGTCACTTATTCCTCTGCTGCTGCTGCTGCTGCTGCTGCTGCTACTGCAACTGCCACTACCACTGCCACTACTACTACTACTACTTTCTATTGTTGCCGCTACCGTACTTTACTGCCACTGCTAAGTATTGCAACTTCTATTAATACTAAGTTCTATGTTGGCAGTTTCTTGTGCAGTTTTCTTCTGAAGAATTACTTCATACCGAAGTTTGCAGGGATTATTGACGCTGGTGTGTTTTGTGAACGTATTGTGAATTGTTATTTTCCTTAAAAAAAATGTATACACGGAGATACAGCGTCTAGAAATAGAATCCCTTTTCCCGTTGCGGAATGCTCTGATTTCTGTGTCAAGTGATGGTATCTGGGGCTAATGGTCAAACGGAAGGACGGACGGACGGACAAGAGCAAATCTATATGCCCCCCTCCCCCGTGTGGGGGCATAAAATGCAGCAATTAGGCCTTAGATACATGAGTTATCACTAAATTTGACCAAATGACCGGGGGTCGTTTTTTATGGGAGTCAATATTCTTCGTGAGGTTCAGTTTACTTCACGTGGGGGAGTCATAGTACTATGATCTGGAGGTCATAATACTATGACCGGGGCTGGGGTTGGGGGGATCACTTTTTTCTATAGAATAATGACCGTGGGGTCATTATTCTATGGGGGTCGAAATACTTCATTACACCGGAAATGGAGGACATGTTCCTGCAAACTCCAGAAAACCCGGACCTGATGCAGGGGCCATTTTCAAAAAGATCTTAAGACACAATTCATGTAACATTTATAAAGTATATTAAGCATGCTTATGTTTATATTGCGGCCTAAACACTTGAAATTTCGCATTTTGTTTGTTAAAAATTGCTATTTTTTAAAATATCTAGCAGATGACCCCTATTGATTTCGAGGTCAGTAGGTCAAAGGTCAGGGTCAAAGGGACCCGGAACAGTCAAACCGTTTCTGGACAATAACTTGAAAAATGCTTGGACCTAGGATCACGAAACTTGATAGGGAGGACCAGCAGATGACCCATATTGATTTTGAGGTCAGTAGGTCAAAGTGACCCAGAACAGTTAGACTGTTTCAGGATGATAACTTCAGAATGCTTAGGCTTAGGATCAAGGAACTTAATAGAGAGGTTGATCATGACCAGCAGATATATATATATATACTTTTCGAATGATGACCCCTCTTTCCAAACAAATGGGCCTCCGTGGCCGAGTGGTTAAGGTCGCTGACTTTAAATCACTTGACCTTCACCGATGTGTGTTCGAGCCTCTCTTGGAGCTTTGTTTCTTCTTGTGGTGAAGCTATCCAGCTGGCTTATGCACGGAGGAGCATGTGGGGGTCTTCCTCCACCATCAAAGCTTGAGAGTCGCCATATGGCCTATAATTGTGTTGGCGCGACGTTAAACCCAACAAAAACAAGAACAAAAAAAATCTCCCCAAACCAAGAGAGGTAACAGCAGCTTTCCTTACTGATATTTGAACAATAAACCTGTCTTTCCCCACTTACATTCTGGAAAATTGCGTTTTTATGCCAGAACACTTATCAAAATCAAAGAACAAATGCCATGTATAATGCATTCTGTGACTGGAATAACCCAGTGGAATCTGCATGAGAGAAAATGTAAACCAGACGTTATAGATATAGAATGTTGTCTATCTGGTAAAAAGACAGGCTGCATGGTGGTGATGACAAAGCAAATCATTATTTTGTATCGTTCTGTAATTGAAAAACAAAGCACTAGAAACGTACAACCGCCTTAACCAAATATATTCATTTTAGTGTGGAAGCAGAGGATATGTAATGTCAGGGAAATATACCTGAAATATATAGGCGCAACCCATAGCCCTCTGCTGTACACATGCCTTTCCATTCCTAAAAAAAAATACACCATAATTTGTCCGGAATTATTTTATTATTATTATTTAACGCCTTTCCAGTGTTTCGAAAAACCATGGTCTTGAATATGTCCAAGACCATTACACTTAATACGAAAAAGTAGAGAAGAAACATTATGTACTTCAAACTAAATTTCTTTCAAAATGAGCTGGTTGTACATGGAATGTCATAAAACGTATAAGGCTCAACTTATATGAGGACCTCGCACGATATTAAAAGCCTTAGTAATTCATGCTACTGTGACCTGAGATATATGTCACTAGTTAATTTTATTCAGTTTTCACAAAACGCATCCGTATATGACTCAAATGAGGAACGAAAATCGCAACGAAAATCGCATTTCAAGCCTGTATTAATGTCGGGCTGCAGTGAATTACGTATTTGCTCCTTCCTGATATTGAAATTATATCTTTGAAGTTAAGATTGTGATCTACAATTTGAGGGCTTGCATTGCATTGGTAAGGGCAGGTATCAGTTAGGATTACAGTTATATATTTACAGAGAAAATGTTTTCTATACGATGCATATGAAAGATATATGATACAGGGAGATTACTTTTCAGCATTCACAAAACGCATCCGTATAGGACTCGACGCAGGAACAAAAATCGCATTGCAAGCCTATTTTAATGTCGAGCTACAGTGACTTATATGACTGTCCCTTCCTGTCATTGAAAACATACCTTTAAAGCTTTGAATATGATCTTCAGTTTGAGGGGTTGCATTGCCGATTCGGTGCATTGGTTAGGGCAGGGTGGCGGTATCAATTCGGAGTAAAATATATATTTACAGACCAAATGTTTTCTTTACGTTGCATATGAACAGATATATGGTACCGGGTGATTACTTTGAGCTTTCTCAAAACTTATCCTTACAGGGCTCAAAGTAAATGAGGACCTCACACAATATTAAAATCCTTAGTAATTATACCGAAGAATATTCCTCCGGTCAATAATCGATAGCGGTCAGATTTTCTGTATAGAAATAAGAACATTTGATTCATCACACGGTATTTTTACATTAAATTTTATTTTTTATTTTTGATTCGTTCCTAACATGATGTTTAATGCCATCATCTCGTCATCTTTCCCCTTCTATTTTCTATATAAAATTTGTATAAATCTCATACATGCGTTTTTTAAAAGTAATTTTTTTGGATAAAATGATTAATATGAAAGCTTAGGTGCAAATGGTTTCCTACTCTCAATAAATTTATCTTTTGAATGATATTTATTTCATTTTTGTAAAATAAAAATTTGATTCGTTCTTAGACGGTTAATTTCCACTGGTTTGGAAGAATAATTAACTTCTTTGCGAAGTTGTTGTTGTAGCGTCATGTGCAGACGACATGTCACGTGAACATGCGGTATCGTGATCAAAAGGTTAAAGTATATGATTTAATCAGTTTGGTTAATTTGTGATTGAATATTTTATTCGACACAATAAGTGTAAGTTTTAAATCAATATTTCTTCGCGAATAAGTCTTTTTGTGCTAATATCACAAATTTTACAACATGAGAAATTCAATTAAATATTGCCGTTAATATCCTAGTTCTAAAAAGAAAAGAGATGCGCATTTCTTATGTTGTTGTTCTTACCTTTTTAATTTTCATTTAAATATCAGTGTCAGTTATGCCAAATAAAAACGAATAGGAAAAGGATAATAGATTCAAAAGATAATAGGTAAGGGTAGATTTCTCGGAAGCACAGAGCACCAAAGTCCGCCTAGGTCAAATTAAAGGCGGAAATTATGTCCGGAGGATTTTCATGTACAAGAGTGTATTTTTTATTGTAAATAAAATGTCTGGTTTTAAAACGGAATTGATTTTCCACCATTTAACTTTGATGAAACTTCTGCAACAATAATGACGGTTTTAATAAAAACTAAAGATATATCATGATAACAGATAAATTTTCCATGAATGCAAGATGAATATAAAAATATCAGCAATACGTATGTTTTCATGATATCGACTAACTTTTTATGAAATTAGAAGGAAAACAAATGATCATGATCATTTTGTTTTCATTGTGTGAAAATATAATTTTACTTTCGTGAAAATTTGAACTGGTTTCATTATCTTTTTTCAGTTAAAATATCATGAAAATTGTCATTATGAAACTTTCGTACATGTTCAGTTTAAAATGATTTTACATGAATGTCATTTCTATTCTGTAATCTTAATAAATGAAAGCTGATAGGAATTGTTGATCCATCACGCGTATATATATCCGTTTTATTGGCCCATTCCACTAAATAAGGAGCGTTAAAACAACACAGACAAATACAACACTGATAAGGCTATAAATGCGTTTTGAATATAATTGTAATGTCATTTTACTTTCTCGCATCAATTTTTTTTTGTAATTATTATTTTGCAACAGTTTGGTAAAATTTGTGTTGTTATATTCACGTTGAAAATGGCAAAATACCTGTACCACGCTGATTGCCAATATTATTAAAACGAAAGAGAAAATGATCAATTTGACCAAGGGCGACACAAGTCTCCATTTTATTTATTCTACAAACGTACCATAATTTTCGAATCATTTAATTTCTTACTTTTCCGATATATAAAGAATTACTTTATTGATATACGTATGATATTGAACCATTTTAGAGTAAAAAAAAATCAAATCAAATAAAATCTACACTAGTTCAAATTGTAATCAACCGTTTTCGAAAAACACACCTTATATCAAAGAGCTATAAAGATATTTTATACTTCTTTGCTTATATAATGTATTTTTGTGACTTGAAAAAGGACGTGGTTGTAAAAATCTAACAAGGTCATTATCAGGATTTTAACCTGGGGTCTGAAACATTTGAAAACATATTATACTATATGTCACTCAGAAAAGAAAGAGCAGAATTAACTATTATAAATCGATATGATTTTACAATGTCAATTCTAAAATGAAAGACAAATGCAAAATAACATTTAAGAAACTACATATTAAGTATTGTTTTGGTAAAAATGACTTTTTAAATTTCTTATGCAAAGTCCCTTCTTTTAAATAGTTGGTAACTAAAAGTGCATGTCAATTATGCTTGTTTAATTTCTTATGGAAAACCTCTTGAAATTGAAATAAACATCCAGGTGATAATACCCGGAGGCAATAGATATCGACATTGCAATGCCGGTCACCCGTTACCAATACCATATAGCTGTTGTCTCCCCTGATATCGATTTTCTGCCATGTCGGTCATGAAGTCAATTCTTCCTCATGTCATTCTATTGTGACCTAAGATATATGTAACTAGATAATTTTTTCAGCTGTCAATAAAAGCATCTGTATACGACACAGAAACGAAAATCGCATTAGAATCTTGTTTTAATGTCGGGCTACAGTGACTTTAGTGTTTGTCCCTCCCTGTCATCAAAGGTATATCATTGAAGTTAAGATTGTGATCTACAGTTTGAGGGGTTGCATTGCCGATTCGGTGCATTGGTTAGGGCAGGGTGACGGTATCAATTCGGAGTAACATTATATATTTACAGTGCAAATGTTTTCTATTCGTTGAATATGAAAGATATACAGTACCGGGAGATTATTTTTCATCTTTCACAAAACGCATCCGTATACGACTCAACCGCATTAAAACCCTATTGTAATCTCGGGCTTCAGTAACTTGTGTTTGTCCCTCCCTGTCACTGTAGGTATATCTTTGAAGTTAAGATTATGATCTACAATTTGCGGCGTTACAATGTCGATTTGTTGCAGTTGTTAGTGCAGTGTGACGGTATCCTTTTGGAGTAAAGTTATATATTTACAGAGCAAGCAAATATTTTCTATACGTTGTATATGAAAGATACATTGTACCTGGAGATTACTTTGAGCTTTCACAAAACTTATCCGTATCGGGCTCCACGTAAATGAGGACCTCGCACGATATTAAAAGCCTTAATATATCATGCTACTGTGACCTAAGATATATGTCACTAGTTAAGGTTTTCCTGCTTTAACAAAACGCATCCGTATACGACTCAACGCTGGAATGAAAATCGCATTACAAGCCTGTTTTAATGTCGTGCTACAGTCAATTTTGTTTGTTCCTCCCAGTCTTTGAAGGTATATCTTTGAAGTTAAGATTGCGGTCTACAATTTGAGGGGTTGCATTGCCGATTCGGTGAATTGGTCAGTGCAGGGTGACGGTATCAATTTGGAGCATACTTATATATTTACATAGTAAATGTTTTCTATACGTTGCATATGAAAAATATATGATACCGGGAAATTACTTTTCGCTTTCACAAAACTTATCAGTATAGGGCTTAACGTAAATGAGGACCTCACACGATATTAAAATCCTTAGTAATTCATGCTATGTGACCTGAGGTATATGTCACTAGTTGTTTTTTTTTTTCAGCTTTCACTAAACGCATCCGTATAAGACTCAACTGATGAACGAAAATCGCATTATAAGCCTCTTTTACTATTGGGCTATAGTGAGTATGTGTTTGTTTCTCCGGCTGCCACTTAAGGTATATCTTTGAAGTTGAGATTGTGATCTACAATTTGAGGGGTTGCATTGCCGATTCGGTGCATTGGTTATGGCAGCGTGGTGGTATCAGTTCGGAGTAAAATTATATATTTACAGAGCAAATGTTTTCTCTACTTTGCATGTGTAAGAATATGGTACCGGGTGATTACTTTGAGCTTTTACAAACCTAATCCGTATAGGGCTCAACGTAAATAAGGACCTCACTCGATATTAAAAGCCTAAATAATTCATGCTATGTGACCTGAGATACATATTACTAGTTAATTTTATTCAGCTTTCACAAAACACATCCGTATACGACTCAACGCAGGAACGAAAATCGCATTACAAGCCTGTATAAATATCGGGCTGCAGTAACTTATGTGATTGCTCCTTCATAACATTGAAGGCATATCTTTGGAGTTAACATTGAGATCTACCATTTGAGGGGTTGCATTGCCGATTTCATCCACATTAAATAAAAAATAATATATATGTTTCTAGTGATCTGCCACACTGACACAATATCCTAAATGATTAGTACTGCAAATACAGTCTGTTCATACTTGTTGTTGTTCCTTTTTAAAAATGTGATATTTAACATCTATTTGAACTATTTACAAGCTTGCCAATAAATGGTCCTAAAAAGGTCAAGCATTATAAATTATCAATTAAATTTAAAATCTAAAACTTTTTGCATCTAAACTGGCCTATGTTTACTACAAGACCACCTTATTTATCATAACTGGACTAAGGGCCAAGATTTACTTTGCAGAAATGTTGATGTGTTTTTTTCTCCTGGAAAATCCATTAAAGAAGCTACATGTAGTCATGTGCATCTGGCAAATTAGAAATTCCTGTCACAAGAACATTATCTGTCCAGACAACAACCATGTCAAAACCCATAACGTCCCCCACTTTCATAAAATAAATAATACTTATATAACAAAACCAACATCTATTGTCCGTAAGTATTGACCTGGCACTCATTAATCATCGCCAATATTTTCGGGCGTTTTCGTTAAATTACGCAATATTAGTATCCTGAAAGTATCCATATTACTAAAGTAACATGTAAAGCTCATCGATGACACGCTGGCATAGAGGTAAGGTGTCTGACTTTCATGCACGTTACCACGGGTTCGAAATCACTTACTGAATAGATCTCTTTTTTTTTCAATTATTGTACTGTAATGTTATCGTTTACATTATTTTATGTATCATATTTTATGAATTTTAGTTGTTTTCTCTTGTTGTACTTTTTTGGAACGCTGGCGACAGGTAATTTGTCTTTTTTTATCTAAGATACTTTTAAAACAATTTTATTCCACTTTTTTACAACAGGAAAATATGATTACTCTTAATAAATGAACCATAAACATCAAGATACGTTTGATCAAATGAGTAGTAAGTCTGCATATAAAATTTGAGGAAAAAAAGGTATGGCCAGACGTAGGACTCGAACCCACAATCCTGATATTGTGGTATTGACAGGTAAACGCTTTGTCCGTACAACTACCTGCACATGTGACAGTTTATCAATTATTAAGAACGATATACGTAATATTTAGTTGTATCGCTATTTATGTTCGGACACCGAAAATTAATTTACGGAAATATACGGAATATTCATGAGTGCCAGGTCAATACTTACGGACAATACTAACAATTACATGTACAGGCTACTTGAACCATACCTTTCTTTCCTTGCAAAACTAGGACAAACAATTATTACATCAAATCAATGCAAATACAATTAATACAAGCGGGTCACAGAAACTGGACATTTGTTTATCAGTATGCAGTATTGACAATCAGTTAGAAAATCCATATTATACAGTATTGAAAATCACTACAAAGATCTTTATCGAAAGCCTGAAGAAAATCACTGTTCAGATTTCTACAGAGATAAAACTAAGACTTTTGTATAACAAGGTATTGACCACTGACTATAAATGTATAATTCGGACAGGAAATGATCCATTGAGAAATCACCATTGATTAGCATTCTGTGACTGTTCAACACAACTGCTGATGAGTATAAAAGATCAAACTTTCAAATGAAAAAGTTCTCTTTAATACTGTATGTATTTGATTTTGGGGTAAACTGAATAATAAATGTCCTGAAAGTCTTAACAGACAGCCAAGAAAGCAAATAAAAGTAACTAGCCTTGCTATGTGACTGGGATCCAATACAGAGGTGACATAATATTTATTTTACGTTGTCATTCAATGACAGTCTTTCCTTCTGGACAGTACTGGCATAATTGCAGACCAGGCTCTTTTTTTCTTCTTTTTTTTCTGAACAATATTATTCCTTCTATGTGTATTTGAGTTTATCTCATGTACTGGGGCCAATTTTATTGTCATTTATTTTATTCTTTCTACTGATTTCATGTCGAACAAGGAAATATATCCCTACACATACTTCCCAGAATGAAACAAAAATTCTGATGCTTTTAAGGACACATTCGAGATACAAATAACAGCAATAATGAAAGAGCTTTAAATGGGGAATGAACCAGGACCAGGACATGCTTCCATGAAAAGTTACATCTGAACATTTGTTTTATTGATTCACATAAAAGCATTACTGTTTCCTCAGTGTGCCTAAGCATAACTGTCACTCTGCAAGTTGTTTCTTCAAACTGTATTGACTTAAGATGAATTAAACAGTTGAGCCGCGCCATGGGAAAACCAACATAGTGGCTTTGCGACCAGCATGGATCCAGACCAGCCTGTGCATCCGCGCAGTCTGGTCAGGATCCATGCTGTTCACTAACAGTTTCTCTAATTGCAATAGGCTTTGAAAGCGAACAGCATGGATCCTGACCAGACTGCGCGGATGCGCAGGCTGGTCTGGATCCATGCTGGTCGCAAACCCACTATGTTGATTTTCTCATGGCACGGCTCAGTTACACACTGCCATTCAGTAAAATTTTTTATGTGTGCAAAGTTGTCAACCCGCAAAATGCATTGTAAGTAGCTGTTACAGAATTAAAGTCATCACAGCGTTCCAATAATTACTTTAAAAGTGTTTGAAGTACGAAAATTTGCATAAAGTAGCGAGTATAACAAATAAATCAGTTGTACATTAAATGCTGTGTATGTTTACATTTCATGGATTTTTGTCCCAAACTAGAGCTATCACTAAAGGTGATGAATGTACCCCCCGCATGCACTGACACAGTACATTGCAATTTGACGCACACAAGATTGCATAATTATGTGGACTGAATGTATATAGACTGTATGTATACAGTATAGTAACAAAAAACAAAGTCCCATAACTATGCAGAATATTTATCTAAAAGAATGTAACATGCACCATGCACAACTAGGGTTGGTACTGATCACTTGTGTGAAGTTTCATTAAATTGTGTGCAAGGGTTTGGTAGATTAGGCACGCACAAGATTGCATATGCAGACTGTATGTACATAGTATGTTAACAAGAAACAAAGTCCCATAACTCTGCAATTTTTGTCGCTGAAAGAACCTAACATGCCCCATGCACAACTACTGTTGTTACTGATCACTTGTGTGAAGTTTCATTAAATTGTGTCAAGGGGATGAGGAGAGATGGTGCGCACAAGATTGTGTCTATGTATATAGTATAGTAACAAAAAAAAACAAAGTCCCATAACTCTGCAATTTTTTTTTCTGAAATAATCTAACATGCCCCATGCACAACTACTGTTGTTACTGATCACTTGTGTGAAGTTTCATTAAATTTTGTCAAGGGGATGAGGAGAGATGGTGCGCACAAGATTGTGTCTATGTATATAGTATAGTAACAAAAAAACAAAGTCCCATAACCCTGCAAATTTTTTTTCTAAAAGAACCTAACATGCCCCATGCACAACTACTGTTGGTACTGATCACTTGTGTGAAGTTTCATTAAATTGTGTCAAGGGGATGAGGAGAGATGGTGCGCACAAGACTGTGTCTATGTATATAGTATAGTAACAAAAAAACAAAGTTCCATAACTCTGCAAATTTTTTTTCTAAAAGAACCTAACATGCCCCATGCAAAACTACTGTTGGTACTGATCACTTGTGTGAAGTTTCATTAAATTCTGTCAAGGGGATAAGGAGAGATGGTGCGCACAAGATTGCGTCTACGGACGGACGGACGGACGGACAGACGGACAGACAGACGGACAGACAGACAGACAACCTGAAACCAGTATACCCCCCCTTACAACTTTGTTGTCGGGGGGTACAATTAGGTGTGAAACTTTATAATTGACTCCAAATTTGATAAAATTTCACAGTCCTTTAAGCCAGAGCTGATCCACATTGATTACCAGAGTCAAGATCAGATTTGAAATTTATTTACGTACAAATAGTGTTTATCGAATAGTAATCACAAAATTCGACGTATTAAATTTCCGAACTAACGCCCTGCCACATATACATGTTCATCAACCCATTTCATCTACAGATTTGAAAATATACCATTCCTTATTATGTAATTGTAAATGTATGTCAGAATATTTTAATAAATGACCGAGATTCAAGGAGATAAGGCCGCTCAGGAATTTCTGAAACTATCAGAAATAAAGATAAATATGTAATATAATAGTCCTGGATACCAAAGTTTATTTGTCTGTTATCATTGGGCATGAATCAAAACAACTTGTACATGTTGTAATGATCATTGCTATCTTGATTGAATAGTCTCTTTGTAGGCTGCTCATTTATGATATTTCTTCATAAAGTTTATTAAATCAAATTATTTTTAAAAAGTTCCACTACAATTAAAGGGACTTTCATACATCAGCTTTTCAAAACAGATGAAAATTTCTGTGGTGTATAATACATTGTAATTAATATGATTACATTAAAGCCACTACAGCCAAACCAAGAGCTGTCTGTTGACACCACGCTCGACTATTCGAAGAAATGATGGAAGTATGGGGTAAAATATTACCAGAGATTTTCAGACAAATTTATTTATTTATTTATTTATTTGGGTTTTACAGCGCACCAACACAGTATAGGTTATATGGCGCCAAACAGGACTACAAATTTTGGTTCCACATCTCATTTACATCGAAATATAAACATGAGGTATGGAATCAAAATTTGCATACCTGCTGGAATCACAGAGTTACTGCAAAACCAAGTGTTAAGACCCTATTAGTCGCCCCTTACGATCATTTGTGGACTTAGAAAAACAAAAGAATTACAATTATTACTAAACAACCATAAAATTAAAATTCCATTTGCAAATACAGGTGCTATTTGCTAGTTTGCTGTGACGGGCGTATATTGTGACATTCTGGCACTCTTGTTTATTTACTTATGGTCGCATCCATTAACAGCATATGAAGATCCATAACAGCATATAAACATCTCTGAACTGAATTTTTTTAGCCACATGTGCATATGGCTAAAGCTATGAAACCCTATATTAATTTTACATCCCACTGTTAGTAAATAAACTGAAATGGTCATTGCAAAATAAATTTAAATGTTTGGGCTACCAGACAAAAATATTGGTAGCCAAATGGGCTACCAGTAAATTTACAGATTTCGGAAACCCTGTCTAAAGCTATGCTAAAAACGCGAGATAAATTTACAAGTTATTTTTAGCGTCAGTTAAGTTATATTAGCCAGAACTAATGCACATGTTGTTATAGCTTCTGTTCTCTTAAATAGCAATTATCATTACTTTTTTCTCGTTTTTTTTCCTTTACTGGTATGAATTGCAATTTATCTCATAAACTTATTTAAAGTCGACAAATAATTCTCTCTGATTCATAACATCTTTTAATGCCTAGTTTAATAACAAGAGCTGTCACAGGAGACAGCGCGCTCGACTATTTCGATGCTGGATAATGAAACTGGGCACATCTGAGGAAACTAGAGCTGTCACTGGAGAGTTTAATGACTCCAATTGTGGATGAAGATATTGCACAACAGCCTGAGTCTATGTCAAAAATATCAACTTAAAGTAATAAGAGAGGTAAAGATAAAATGTATCAAAACACTTTATAAGTATATCCTAAGCAAAAAGGGGCATAATTCATTAAATATTGGTGCCAGAGTTATGCAGCTTGTGTCATATAGTGTGGGTGATGATGCTGAACAACTGTTTTAAGTTTGAATCAAATCCATTCAGTAATAACAGAGACAGAGTGAAAGTGCATCAAAACTTTAGCCTAAAATTCTAAGTAAAAAGGGGGAATAATTAATGAAAAATTGGTGCCAGAGTTATGCACCTTGTGTCATATGGTGTGGGTGATGATGTTGAACAACTATTTTAAGTTTGAATCAAATCCATTCAGTAATAACAGAGACAGAGTGGAAGTGCATCAAAACTTTAACCTAAAATTCTAAGTAAAAAGGGGAAATAATTCATGAAAAATTGGTCCCAGAGTTATGCACCTTGTGTCATATGATAAGGGTAATGATGTTGAACAATTGTTTGAGTTTGAATCAGATCCATTCAGTAATAACAGAGATAGAGTGAAAGTGCATAAAAATTTAACCTGAAATTCTAAGTAAGAAGGGGAATAATTCATGAAAAATTGTGCCAGAGTTATGCATCTTGTGTCATATGATGTGGGTGATGATGTTGAACAACTGTTTTAAGTTTGAATCAAATCCATTCAGTAATAACAGAGGTAGAGTGAAAGTGCACCAAAACTTTAACCTGAAATTCTAAGTTAAAAGGGGGCATAATTCATGAAAAAATGGTGCCAGAGTTATGCACCTTGTGTCATATGATGTGGGTGATGATGTTGAACAACTATTTTAAGTCTGAATCAAATCCATTCAGTAATAACAGAGATAGAGTGAAAGTGCATCAAAACTTTAACCTGAAAATCTAAGTGAAAAAGAGTGATAATTCATGAAATATTGGTGCCAGAGTTATGGCCCTTATGTCAGATGATGTGGATGATGATGAGGAATAAGTATTTCAAGTTTTGAATCAAATCCATCAAGTAATTACAGAGATAAGCTGAAAAAAGAGAAAGTGCACCAAAACTTTAACCAAGGTGGGGACGCGGAAAGACGCCGACGCCGGGGCGAGTAGGATAGCTTTCCTTATACTTTGTATAGTTGAGCTAAAAAGGACTAGAACCGAGTAAATAACATCTCTCACTTTCTTGGCACTGTGTATTCACTTATCCGAATATGTTTGTCCGAAATTCTCTAAAGTTTCTGACATGAACTCGCCAATTTTTGCTAAATCATGGTAGATTTTTTGCATGTTGTGCAAGTATTTAAATTGAAAAGCATAAACTTGGTGTAAATACTAAACTGCCTCAAAATCAAATATCTCTACTCTGATCGCTCAATAAATATTGAGGTCAGCGCAAACGAAAGTACATTGGCAGGTGGTGGTAAAATGACGTAATTTTAACACTGGTTTGCATATTGTTTGAACACTACAGACCAGCGACTTTGAAGTTATTGGACCAGTCTAAAATCTCGCGTGCAAGTTTTTTGTAAACATTTGCCTACGGGTACAAATAAATGGTTTATTGTCTGCCGATCGAGACACTAGGTGGTAAGATTTAAATTAATACCTCGGGCGTGTATCTCTCGGTAAACAAGGGCATTATAGCAACTATCAGAATTGCAACTATCAGAATTATGTTTGAAGACTAGAGCATTGATTTCCAGGCTACTCAATATGGAGTTTAAAGGTAGCCCGGTGGGAACGCTCTGAAAAAATTTAGTAGCCCGACAGAATTTTCTGGTAGCCCCCAGGCTCCGGACATGGGATTTCTGAAACCCTGCTTTAGACGAAGCACACAGCTAATATTTCGTTTTATTTGCTTTCGTAGAAGTAGGCGGGGCTAAATTTGGCGAATCATATTGACTTATAATCGTTTTTGGTTGCGGGTTTATCCCGCTGCCAAAGTTAAAGTGTATTTCTGACAATCATAATATCTTTATTTGATTCCAAATCACATCCAAAGGATGTTCATGTGCTACACAAAATAGTCCAATTTATGAACAATGCGGATGAATTATCAATGAACAAGCAGTTCTTATTCAACCTGTATCCACTGGCACTGACCATTTAGATTATATAAGATCTATCAATGATAATTAAGGTATTCCAGCCCATGGTTACATCGCAAGCTGGGTCAGGCAGAGTTCATCTTAGATATGAGGCACATTAAATTTGTATTTGTTTCTCATTCATGTATATTCATTCACAGAAAATAAATCTACCAAAAACCCGCAACCATCAGACATTTCAAGGCTTTGATTATGAACTCTCGTGGCTCGGCAAGTTTTAAATTATGCCCCAAATTCGATATTGACGCTTCGTGTATTGCTAAATATAGGATTATCCATTACTACGTCCGTGAGAAAGATCTGAGCGATGATTATCTTGTTGGTGCCAATTAAAATAAAATCGCCAATTGAAGATTTTTAGCGCCAGGATTTTCATTTTGTCTCATTTGGCGCCATTGGCGACCGACAGTGGGAACCCTGGTAAGAGAGAGGTCGAGACAAGAAATCACAAGAAACACTGGAATATATTCATTCAACGCTGACATATAGCTCCATTGGCGACGGAAACAGGCTGATTCGGACCGTGGCTGATTCGGACCATGGCTGACTCGGACAAAATATTTTGGCTGATTCGGACCACATACTTTGAATAAAAGTAGATAATGACCATATATTTTGGCTGATTCAGACCTCAAACTTTTAATTAACAGTCAATAATGACCATGAATTTAGGATGGTTCAGCAATTTTCAGAAAATAATGTTGATTATAGCTTATATAGAGGTTTAACTTGAAGAAAGGACATAAAATATACACCGTACAAGCAGGTAAGAAGTTTTGACAAACTAAAATGCATCATTTATGCATTTAAATAAGGACTTTAATTATTCTTTGCATCAGACATTAAACTTAATACTCATAAATTTTATTTTTACTCATGACATCAGTGTCAGGAAAACTTAAACAATTTGGGCCAAATAAGCCAAGTAAATTTGGTCCGAATCAGCCTGTATTCATTGGCGACCAACAGCAGGAACACTGGTGCGAGAGGTCGAGACAAGAAATTGCAAGAAACACTGGAATATATAATTATATTTGTTCAACGCTGACATACAGCTCTAAAGAAAGACGACCCTTACTGTGAATGGCGTAATTTATTGTACAAGTCGCTCTGCAGCTTCATTAGTACCACAAAGCATCTCATAAACAAATACCAAAGTGACACACTACCACTGTACCAGAGGGACATAATTTCAATACAATTGTAGACTCCATTTTACTCAGAAGCCATTAATTACAGTTTAAGTTTTAACACTGACATCCCTTTCAATACTTACTCTTGCTTAAACTTTTCTGCCTTCTCCCTCCAAAAACTGATTTCTTCTTGCGGAGATGAAAATTTCTTCGAGTCTGAATCCATTTTGTTAATGTTATTCAGTCACAAATAAACAAAATCCAAATGAATCCCACAATCAAATACAGTGTTACATAATATCTGTCTGTCTTGTAGTAATTTTTGTTATATACTGACAAAGTAATAACAGCACAAATTATCGTTAAAAAAAAGGATCAGAAAAAATGCACTTTTCAGATCGCAACAAACCACAAATTTAAGGGCTACATTCCATCATATTTTCACATTTCGTGTAGTGTAAATAGTTTATGTCTGATAGAATATTTCACAAGATAATTCTGTTAAAGAATGTCAAAATTTAGCTGATTTACTGTGTGTCAAATTTGTTCCCTCCCGGAAGACAAAAATGGCGAATTGATCTCAGTCACGACAGACGATTGCAGCAGATGTTTCAAGCTTTGACGAGTTACGCCCCTTTGTTAAGGTAAGTGGCGACCAATTTAAAAAGGCAGCCCAATGCATACTAGCAATAGCTCTTTCATTTGTATAATGTGGCTTATACACATTTTATGTTAGGAAGTCTTTATCGGTACAAAGGTCATGCCAATTATTTTTCTTATTCGAACGACTAAAGGATCTTTTAGCATCATATTGACTATTGATATTAATACTGTATATGGCCTAAAAATGTTCATCTTGGCAGTTGGCCAATGTCGTCCTCACAGTTAGGGGCTAATGACTTTCACAGTGTAGTTCCAGTAAGCACGAGTCTTTGTTTATTGCAAAGCCTTATAGCTGTATCAGTAAACGAGAATAGGAAAAAGTGTAACTACTATATTATCGAACTTTTATTTGATAATAATTAATGTGATAACCGTTAAAACTACCTATATTGATTTTGGCACTTCTTTATTGTTGTTCAGACGTAACGATGAAACAGAAACATATATTATTTGTACATGCGTTCAAGAAGAAATTATGTAATATAATTTTCAAGTTTTATTTCATTTTTAAAGTTAACATCTTGAAACTTGTAAATATATGGTTATAAAAACTAACTCAGTCTGGAGGACTCTATGATAAGCAGTTTTTAAATCCTACCAGGACTGAGCTGTTTTGATATCTGTCTTCTGGCCTGTTTCGTCGGGCCCTTAAGGGTGTTTCTCTTGTTGCTCTGTCTTCTGAAAAGGCATTGAGTACATACGTTTTTGGTTCTAAAGGTTTGCTTTTTATATTTTTATACACGAGCATTTTTATGTTTTACATGCCATGCCTTTTTGTTTCCATTACGTGTGTTAGAGATTCACCTGGAGGGGATTACTTTTATTTACACTGTCCCGTGTCTTTGGAACATGGTGGGGGTAAGAGTGAGGTTGGGTGCGCACCATAAACCGGTTTAAGCTCCACAGTGGTGTTTTTGCCACTAACCGTTCCAAGGCGGTACCCCACTGTGTTCCTTTGTTTGTTCGTTTTGTCCTCTTGTGTAGGCTTTGTGTGTGTGCGCGTGTATGTGTGTGTGTTCCTTTGTTTGTTCGTTTTGTCCTCGTTTGTTGGCTTTGCGTGTGTGCACGTGTATGTGTGTGTGAGTTTGTGGTGTGCACGTCTGCGTGCTGTAGGTTTCGTTTTGGGGAGGCTGCGATTTTGGTACGTGGCATTCCCTGTTTGATATTTGTCTTTTTTTTTTTTTTTTTTTTTATTTGACAACATTATTCAGATTGAATTTACACCAATGTGTTGAACATTTCTTTGAAAAGTGCACTGCTTTAAATTGGATTTTTTAAAAAAATGTGACATTCACACATCTAAATTTTCATTTTACGTTTCTTGAGTGTAAAGAACATATGTATAAGATAGAAAATCCAATGTGTATTTCAACACAAGGTATTATGAAATAAAGTATGAAAAATGTACACATAATGCAAGTTATTACTGACACTGAAAATTCAGTGTAAATAAAAGGCAATAATTCCAATAACAGTGATTGCACGTTTAGAATAAAAATCATTTTAACAATTTTTTGTAGTTATTGTATATAAATATAACAGTAAGATCAGCTTCCCTGAGATGACAATTTCATTATCATGACATTTGCAGATATTGTTTGTCAATAAAACCAAATTGTCGGGTTTTCACTATAACTGCACGTGGTTTATCACTATTAATAATAATACATAAAGTAATAATAACAATAACATTACAAATTTGAATGATTACCACTACTATAATAAAATCAATTATTATTATACTACATTCACAGAATGATTTTTTTTCAACTCCATTGCACACATTTTCATGGTCTAGGGGGACCCATTGCCCACTTTCTCCGAGCCGCCGGTTAATGCACGTCTCGAGAAGTCACAGGGCATTGACAGAACTATGTCATAATTATATTTGCCGTTTTCTGTCAGTGTCCCGATTGAAGCCGGCGGGAGTGGTCCTAATAGAAACCATTTGTGTTGAAAGGAGGTACCTTCTTGGCGACAGCCTGCAATTAGACGGCATGGAGAGAAGACCCCGAGCTTCCCAATCCCTACGCTCAACGTGGGGTGCGGGAGGGGAGGGGCACAACACCGCCAGCGACAGCGGCAGCCAGCACTTGCGGCTTCGACCGCCCTTGTTAGGGCGACCTTGCTACACCTTTGGTATTTTGTCACAGCAATCATGTCTCGGATCTCTGTCGTTTATGGTCTCATTGGCCCTGACAGTGGCCCACTTTATGTTTCAAAATTATTTGGATTTTTTGGCTAATACTCTTCGGAAATTGCGTAGAGGTAAATTCTCTTCACCATTGTGCATTTTAAACAAACCTACTCTTGATTTACTTTGTCAGATGCTTTGCTAAAATCTAATAGATTCAGGTCAACCTTTTGTTTGTTGTACTCTGATCTGACAAGCATATTTAGTTGGATTACACATGAAACTATGTTGGAGATGGTACAGAATGCTAAGGTTTATAGGGCGTTTTATAATTTATGAGGACACTATATACTCCATGGGTTTACAGAGTAAATATGTAAGGGACGTGGAGCTGTAGTTGGTTGGGAAGGTATTAATCTATTATCAATAGATTTCTGAAGGATAATTGCAAGGATTGGTGACAGATCCTATTGAAATGTTTTATGTATGATGTGCTTGATCTCGCCTTGCCCGCATGCCTTTTGGGGGTTAAGGTTTGATAGTAGCCTTCTATGTCATGAATATTTGGCATTCATAGGACTTTTTGACTGCTCTATCTCAGTGGAGAAATTTGTTTTTGAACAGATATGTCTCTGGCAATAGGGTACTAATTTAACGAGAATTTTCGGCTAAATAAAGAAAAATAATTGCTTGATTAGAAATGTTGCTTTTGAAGTTTCATAAGCGTCGAGTTTTCTTGTATTTTAAGGGTGGTAGGGAAGAGGGAGTACAATTCCTGGAGTTTGGTTTTGATGTTAGGGAGGCATCAGGCTGGTTTACCTTCAAACTATCTTCAAAGTCTATTTTTGATATACCTCATTTATTTCTTCAGGCTGGATATTTAAGGTCAAAGAAATATTTACGATAACATGATCAAATCAAACCGAGCTTGCAATATTTTCGTTTTTGTTGTGTTGAGCGACCTGTAGAGTTTCCGCTTTTTCTATTTTATTTGATTTCTTAATTTTTTTAAAGGCACTATCACACCTTCTGATTATATTCTTTCAATTTTGGTTTTCCGAGGGGATTTCTAATGAAAGATATCTTACCGGAACGAATTCTTTAAATTGGTTGTTTAGAGTAAATGACATTTTCTCCCATTAATTCTTTGTTGATAGAATGGAATATTTTTCCTGCTTTAATATTTCCTGGTAGAACTTATTTAGTGACTGTATAAGTCCTTCTCAGTTTGTTTTCTGTATAGTGGGATTTTTCGAGGCTTTTGGTAACGAAAACGAATTTGGCAGAACTATTTATTTTGACGGGTCGCTGATGCCAGATAATATGTCAACCTGACATAAAGTGGGATTTGTTGTGAAAAAGAATCTAGGACATTGTTTTTTCTAGTAGGTACGTTTACCATTTACAGGTTGTTTGCATCATTTAGAATCTCAAGGATTTCTCTTTAGAATGCCGAATGTTTACAGTATGAGGATAGACACATTGTATCCAAGTCCATTTTGGGCGGATTCAGATCCGCACCCATGCAGACATTTGAGTATCTTTTATTTACTTTAGCACGTGGGGTTTGTAGTATTTACCATTATTAACTGTGTGTTCCCTACCAGGTCAACCTTAATCAAAATATTCTCACAGTTAGATCGAAGTTCGGTTTTTTTGACGATAATGCAGTCACTACCCGCTGTGAAAACTCTGGCACCTGCCTGTTTGACACGGTCTCTTCTGAATTTCTACATCTGGTTCAAAGATCCCATTGGTGTGATGTTTAGATTTTAGATTCAGTGCATATTATGATATCAGGCTTTGTTTAGGAAGCTAGGTTACTATTTATATTTCTTTTAACTACTTATCTTCACTTGATGGCTAGTATTTTGATGGAACTTTTAATGTTATTTATTATTGCTAATTTGGAAAAGAGAACCATCAGTAGAGTTCGATGGATAAGGCTTTCAAAGGGGCTTGTTGTTTAAAAGGCATATAAGCTTGAAATTAAATCAAGCTGATATCTATATTTTCGTAAATAGTGCATTTCCAGACAGTCGACTCCCGCTCTTGTAGCTGTACAGACCTCACTCTAAATTATTCACCTAGTCTTTACTCGCTGCAGTGAATTGGTGCATTTCACGAAGATATTTGTTGTTTACCTACATTTTTAATCTGTTTCTAGACTCTAGACATGCCTGTTAGGGATTGTCTAGGGATTCTCACGTATTTACTTAAATTTTGTTGAAAATGAACTATCAAAACTTAAATCTAAATTGTCCACAGATACCAGTCAGCATTCGCCTGATTGTTAATATTTTCTTTCCAAATGTAAATAACCGAGGAACACCAAACTTTGATAAATCACGAGAAATCGAACTGGCACAAAATAGATTAGACAAAACAGCGTTAAGTTAGGTTTTGACAAACTTTTTTTTTTTAAATAATAAGTATGGGATTTGTTCATTCCGCACATTTGATAACCTATACAGGAAGATCGATACATTGAAAATTTTCATTTACTTGTGTCTCTTAATGGTCCATAGGAAGGCCTAATTGAAATATGAAACAAATTATTCAGTGCCGATTATTTATTGTTAAATAATAACATAGATAGGTGCATATGGTTTGTCATTTCATAAAGTTTGTTTTTAAACAATTCATTTGTTTTTTTTCTGTCGAATGTCCAATATAATTCATTTACATTCGTTAATATATATATATAATATATATATGTTATATATATATATTATATTATCAACTTTTTATCTGTATCTGTATGTTTTACAGTGTAGGGCCTGTTACAGCTTCGCACACTGGAGGGAGGCGCTTAATCGTGAAGAAGGGCAGGCTTGAAGCCCTCTGTTGTCTCTGCGCGGACCACCCTATCGTCCAGGTGGTTCCATTCAATTACAGTTTTCACAAAAAATGAATTTTTCAATTGTTCAGATTTACAATGCTTAACACTAAAACCTCTGGTATTGTTTATTACTTGGTATTCAACAATGTTTGACACATGGAAGTCACTATATGATTTTGCTCTGATTTGTCTTTTACGAGTTACAGTTTGTAGGTAATCCGATGGGTTTATAGCTGGCACCAGACCCCCGGCCACTTTGTAGAGAAATACTAGTCGACTGGTTCTTCTACGATCCTGGAGTGGAGTTAGTTTGAGAGATTCCAACATATTTGTGACCGATCCTTTTTCTCTAGACCTGTAGTCGCCGGTAATAAATCTCGCTGCCTGACGCTGGATACGTTCTAACTTATTAATATCGCCTTCTAAGTAAGGGTCCCAAACGATAGCACTATATTCGAGAGTTGATCGTATTAAAGCTAAGTAGGCACTTTATTTTGATATAAATACCCCTAGACACTTCCTTTTTAATTTAATTTATGTACAGCACAGGCAGTTTTCTTCTATATAAAAATTGAGACATTTAGAAGTTTACTCATGTAATATGAATAAAGAAGGACATCTGTTCAGTGGACGTAGTGCCTAAAAGTAATTTGTGTTCGAGTGTTAGTAGGGACGAATTGCTTGGTACGAAAGTTTTAAATAACGAATCCAAGATGAAAGCGGAAGTTCATAAGGCTACAACTTCCCGCCAAGTTTAAGGAAATTAAACAAACAAAAGAAGGTTTCATAGCGATTTTTTGTATATTTTAGTCTGAGATCCCACATATCAATGTTTCTACCTTTCTCGAATGTTTGTGATGATAAAGTTGTAGGTAATATGTTGAAAACTGTCCGGAGTACAGTGGTACTCGACATCACTTTTTTTGGATGAAATAATTTATATTTGCATTGTTATTTTTAGCGCTAGGTCATATTAGAACATGACTTTTATTAGAAAAAATACTATAGGCTGCTTCTTTTTAATCCATGATCGTGTCCAATTAGAAAGTTGGAACTGTAAAATCGACCTGATAAAGAACCATAATAATTGGTGACCGAGCGGTCGGAGTTTGATTCCAATAATTTGCGCACATGTTCATAAAATCAGCGTTATAATGCATATGTAAAAAATGCACATCATCTGTAATGTAGTGATTGAGGTCGTAACCAGACATTCTGGTACGGTACTAAGCCAGGTTATTTAGCACTCTTCAGCATGTTCAGACTGGAGAAGTATTCAGCAAACACGCTTGCAATCACCGAAAAGTTGAAAGCATTGCTAGAATGGAGCATTTAGATGACCCTGACACTGTGCATCTATGTTAAAACTAACAACTGACGAGATGGCGCCAGCAAAGAAAGCGGCTGAGAAAAGACTTGTTTATAGCAAAAAAATCACAGTTAATATATAATTATGCTGTTTTGTCCTTGATCCGAGCCTCTTAAATCTTTTAGTGGTGTGCATATATTTGTAAACCTGTTCAATTAAATAAGTTTTGTTTGTTGTTACAAAAATATTTGCATTTAACAATGGATGTTAAGAATTACAATGTTATCATCTTTTATATGTACTTTTTTTGCACGAGACTCAAGGAGGTCAAACTCCACATCATTTTAAAACTTTCTCATCGATTCGAACCCTTTGTTTGGTAGGTCAATAAGTGTTAATGTTTGCACAGTCCAGGGTTCTCGCCAGGCTATTATCGCCTGTCGCGTGCGACATGCCTTCAGACTTTGAGTTGTATATTCGACATCCCTTATTTCCCCCGTCATCCCTTAATTGCCGAAGCGACATGTCATAAAATCATCCCAATAAACACCCCACGATTAATTCCATAGTGTATTCAAAAAGCTTCCACGTGCCACCCGATAGTTTAGGTAAAGCAATGCCAGTTAAGATAACCGATAAACCAATGACAGCTTCCTATATGTGGAACGTGTGACGTAAATTTCATCGTAGCTCCGCCTTTAAATCCTTTGACAGGCGGCATCTTGTGATGTGTACATGAAAGTGACTGTTTTCGCAAGTTTTAAGATTATACATGTTATTAGATATAATGACAGATGAAACAACAATTATCGTCCGAATGTTTTTCGCAATCAAGGAAAGACAATGTAAGGAATTAAGTCAAAAATTGTGCAACATGGTAAAATGCTTTTGAACAATTATCGCCGTAATATTAATGTTTTTCACATGTATGAAATGTGTTTTCTCAGGCGGAATATCGAAAAGACAATGCAAGAATTAATGTTTTCTGTCATCTCACCTCACATGAAGAATTCAACGCCCCGAGTGAGGCTCGAACCCACATCGATGAGGGGCAAGTGATTTGAAGCCAGCGACATTAACCACTCGGCCACGGAGGCCCCGGTCACAATTTCAGAATCCCTCCCAGCCACGCCAAATGGCCATTGATCCAAAATGGAAACCAGCGTTTCCCAGCAGGGGTTTTTTTTACGACTGGGGGAAGAGGCCCCAGCCTGTCATTGGGGGAAGAAAATAGCGCGCGACGAGCAGTTTTGGGGGATTTTTTCACTCAGGGGGGAATTTACAATTATGCATAATAAACACTTTAAACTATGCTTTTATTACATATTCTTGCAACTTTTAGCAACTATACACACTGTCACTTAGCAATAGATGGACTTGCACTCATGTTCACTTATCATTGTAACAAGGTGGGTGGGGAGAGTTGAAATGCTCAAATCATTGAATATTTAAAGGTCACATGCTTTTATTCACAAAAAATGCTTTAAAATAAGAGTTGCTTTTGCAAGAGTCATCATATTATTATTAAATGCATACTTTTGTTGGCTTTTTATTTCAATTGTACTAGAAAATCTTGTAAGAAAGGATAAAAAAAGTCCGAAAATCACGATCGTGAAAACGTGTGACAAATATGAAAAACGAAAGCAGACATTAAAAATTCTTGATAAAATACCCGTTTTAAATTTCATCTTTTCACCAGAACTATTCCATACTTATAATATCTGATTACTTAAAACATTTATATTTTATTTTGCTCTAGCAAAATGCCTCGGCAAAGATAATAAATTTGCGTAACGACTCCGGCTTATTTAATCGAATCAAGCACATAAAATAATTACTTTAAATTAACAACACATATTACACAATACAGCATAAGCTGTTACCGCTAATTAACAAGAGGTACAAACACGATAATCTGACGCTGCATTGTTTATCAATCATCTATATTACATACTGATGATAACCACGTGTCAGTCGGCACGTGGCGTGATTGACATCTGTCAGTAGCTTATTAACATACGACGCTCCGCCTACTGTCATACTTAAGCTGGCGTCGACAAACAGTATGAAGTTCACTGGGATTTTGATTGACAAGGGGCAGAGCTTTCGAACTCGTTACGCATCAAAGAGTATTACCGCGAGACAAGCAGACGCCCACGGCATATTATGTGCGGGTCAGATACGAGTTTTTATCGATTTTCGCTGGTCAAAACCGAAACCTCGGGTCCACTGAACGCTCTTCTTGAACATTTTTCTACTATTTCTAAAGGTTTTCACACCCATTGAAAATTGTGAAAGACAGTCTGCAATTGTGAACGGGTCCGATATTCGGTCGGGAAAATCGCTGGGAGTAATCTCCATTGCTTTGTTTACGATTTTGGAGGGGGGAATTTCGGACGTAGGGGAATTTCGACTGCGGTAGGGGAAATCCTTGGCTGTGGGGGAAATCCTCGGCTGGGGGACGAGGCCGATATTCGGCCTCTGCTATAGAATAAAAAAAACCCCTGCCCAGGATGACAGTCTCAGATTGTGTTGTTTTACATGTATGTACAACAAACAGTTGACATTTTCAAAAACTTAAAATGGATAAGTTTTCAGCAAATAAACTCCGCAGAAATACAGGGATCAGCCTACAAGGCGATTTGAGCGATATCGTCGCTTTAAAGTCGGCCACTTCGCCTAATTATCGCCTCCGGGCGAAATCCAAATCGCCGAGTTTTTCAGCGAGTTATTATCTGTTTACTTAAAGTTGCAAAACTTGATGCATATTCTAGATTAAATTATCGATAAATCCACAGTCAACCCCGCCTACTCGCCTGTCAAACTTCAGCCAATCGTAGCGTTAATATCTAACAGTGTCAATCAATAATATTGTAAGCCGCCGCCATTTTGAAAATTTTCAATCGGCGTGTAAAAAGCCGATAAACTTAACGAGAGCATGATTTTATGCAACAATTGTATATTATTCTTTCATTTTATTAAAGATTACTTCAAAAATTATTTCAATTACCATAATTACGGTCAATTTCTGTAAATGAACGGCTCGGGTACTGTGGATAAAAAATGATTTCGCGGACGTCAGAACTGCCGTACAAAATATTGTAAAAAGATCGCCATTAAGTACGAGTTTGGTATTATTTTCGAAAAAAATAATAAATAAATAAATTAAATGTATAAATCTGAACAAGTTGGTGCAAAAATCGGGCATTATAAAAGTACGAGAATCGAAACATTAATGAAAATTTTCACGCCGTTTTGATCGTGCACCTGTTAAATTTACGAATTTCGGACATGTAAATTTCGGATAAAAATTTAAAGGCGACTTTTTCATAGCTAAGTTTATACTTTATTTAGAAATTCATGCAGATGATAATGCAAGAATCAATTTCCTTAAATAATTACTGTTTATAAGTTACAGCTAGACCCACAGAAAGTGGATATATATAGGCAAGAAACTGAATGCTATGCCGATGCTTCTCCTTAAATTTCTCAACTTCTCCCTAAATTCTGTGGAGGGAGAAGTCACTTCTCCCTAAAATTTTGACCTAGGCTGATCCCTGAAATAGAAGACATAAACTTTAAAATACAAATAGATCTGTGTGCAGTGCTAAAATTGTGTTGTTTTATGTACAATAAATAGTAAATGAACATTTTTAGCAACTTAAAATTGATGAACTTTTAATTGTCATTCAGCAAATAACTCCATAGGATTTTTTTGACCTAATATCTTTTCTTGTTGTACATGTAAATGATGCTTATTAATCACTAAAAATACCACTATGTTTTTCACTCTGAAATGCACCAGAATGCACCAAAATGAGTTGTAGTAACACAAAATTTTCTGGGGTGACCCCCATACCCTCCATGCAGGAGGGGACACCCCTCCCGCACACCCACCCCTTTGCTCGTCAAAAAATATCCTTCTGCAACATGCCTTCAGAAAATCCTGGCTAGAACCCTGCAGTCTATTTCCATAAAGCAAATTTCTATCAAGATTGAATTCTTGTTCACTCGTTACAACAGTCTAAATATGCTCAGGATGCTTTTAATTTGAAATTTGGGCTCACAATATTACCCACTGTAATTTCCTTTTGAAATAAGCAATTTTCAATGCAAAATATTAAAACAGGTAATTACTCAATGTTTCAGTGGTTTCATGACTAATATTTTCCAAGGCATTTTAAAATGTAAATGACACAAGTTTCTGATGGAAGAACATGTTACACGAGCATGAATTTTACTAAAACACAAGGGCTCGAATCAGTGAGAAAGCTCGAATCGACTAGAAACAGGCCCGTGATTTGGGGAAAAAATAGCTCGGTATTTGGGCAAAGGGGAATAAAAATCCTGATGTAAAGTCAATTTTTGGGGAAAACTGCATGATTTAAAAGAAATTTTCTGAGGGGAAGGGGCCTATTAATGGCGCCTATTATGAAGGAAAAAAAACTCTGCTCTAGTTTCACTTTCAGTTATAAAATTGTTACATTTTAACTTACCGTAATTTTTATGTGCCCGAAGGGACATATGTTATACCCCCAGTGTCTGTCTGTCTGCCCATTAGCAATTTCGTGTCCACTCTAACTCTTGAACCCCTTGAAGGATTTCAAAGAAACTTTACAAAAATGTTCACCACATCAGGACGACATGCCAGGGGTTTTTTTTACGACTGGGGAAAGGGGCCCCAGCCTGTCATTGGGGGAAGAAAATAGCGCGCGACGAGCAATTTTGGGGGGATTTTTTTCACTCAGGGGTGGGGGGGAATTTACAATTATGCATAATAAACACTTTAAACAATGTTTTTATTTTTATTACATATACTTACGTCTTTTGCCGATGAAAAAAGAAGTTTTTTTTAACAATCCCCGTTTACCTCCGAAAATGACTCTGGTATTTTAGGTTTTTTTACGCTTGGTATCGGAACCGATGATGTTGTAAAACGGTATCGTAAAGCGTCAATATGAACTAACAGAGTAATCTCCCTTGCTTTGTTTACAATTTAGGAGGGGGGAATTTCGGACGTAGGGGAATTTCGGACTGCGGTAGGGGAAATCCTTGGCTGTGTGGGAAATCCTCGGCTGGGGGACGAGGCCGATATTCGGCTGCTGCTATAGAATAAAAAAAACCCTGCATGCTGAGAGCATTGTTCTATATGGTTCGCTTCAAGGTCACTGTCACACTTAGGGGTCAATGGTTATATGAGTGTGTTTCGTGTCCGCTCTGCAACTGTTGACCCCCTTGAAGGATTTCAAAGAAACTTGACACAAATGTTCTTCACATCGAGACGACATGCAGAGCACATATTCTTGATGGCTCGCTTCAAGGTCACTTTGGGTCAATAGTCTTATGAGTGTGATTCGTGTTCGCTCTGTAACTCTTGAACTGCTTGAAGGATTGTGAAGCAACTTGGCACAAAATGTTCACCACATCGGGACGATCTGCAGAACGCATGTTCTGGATGTCTCGCTTCAAGGTCAGGGTCACTCTTAGGGGTCAAATGTACTAGTTGTTAATATATGGTACATGTTTAGGTATCTTATGGCAGCATGTTAGGGAATCTGAATGCCACTGGTCATATATTTAGGTGTATGGTAATTGTACTTACATATTTTTCGTTTCCACTCCCATGACCTACCCGAAAAGAGCCGCAAGCAAAAATATTTTTTAGCAAGATCCAGAAAAATATTAAATTTTTCTTCTAAGTCGAATATTTTTAGGTTGAAATAGTTTTGAGACATAGATAGAAGTACAAATTTGTACTTGTATAAAATTCACTGTGTTTCTTATCAGCATGCCCATTCACGCACTGCAGTACGTGAATCACGCACAAAATATCAAATGCACGCATAAAAATCACTTGTTGGGGGTACATGCACGCAGAGATTCGGAACTCCAGTTCAGCTGCCAAATCGCTGTTTATTTCATCGCGCACTTGCCAATTGTTTGGTATGGTCTAAAACGCAGATCCGGTCCACGAACGTTATAATTTCGTTTCCATCACCGAATTCTCGGCGTAATTGTCAGCTGTATAGAGGGGTTTGGTAAATGTTTTAGTCGGACGTCACACGGGTCGTGTGCAAAAAAAAAATGGATACGAAACGCAAAAAGGCATTTTAGCTTTAATAAACTCAGCAAAAGGTTAACAGTATTTTATTTTTCGATATTTAACTGCAATTTTGATACATATTGCATATCTGTAATAGTTTGGGCATTTATCATTGATGGACGAATTTTACCAGTCTTCAGTTGACTGTATGTTATTTCGGACGAATCGTGTTCCGTTCACGAAATTGGGAATACATGAACCTTGCTGAAAACTTATTTATATTTAGTATAATATAGGGAGGGGTCTTTTGATTCAGAATTTTCTATCTTAACATTGGAAAAACATTTTACATTTTCTAAAATTGTCTCATCTGTTATACCCCACCCACGAGAGTTCTATATGAAAAAAAAACAAAACAAAAACAAACAAAAAACATGTAATATACAAATTTCAGTAGTTAAATAGAAAATTTTCAGATCTGCCATGTAGTGTACCCCCAAATTTTGAAGTGTACCCCTATTTTGCAAAAGCAGGGGGTACATGTACCCTCAACGTTAAAAATGAGTGGGCATGCTGTTCTTATCATTATTGTCAAAAGTGTTGTAATATTTCTTTGAAGTGTCGATAAACTGTCCGTGGTCATATTTGTTGAAATACCTTTTTACTTGGGGTTGCTTTACATTGTTTTAAACCAGGTGTTGAAAAAGGTGGGAAAAATTGATACACAGTCTGCCAGGTGAAACTAGAAAAAACATCGTTTGGCAACTTCTGTCAGTTATTCGATAGTTGTATGAAAATACTGAGACTTTGATAAGTAATGATTAAAGTAACCATAGGCATATTTTTGTAACATATAAAAAGATATTAATAATGCATGGGAAAAGTAGTCTGCTGTTTGATAACAGTTTATTGTTAATTTAGGCTTTATTTTCTACTTCAAGATCCAGATAGAAAATACACAATTCTTTTTTTGGTGGTAGGATTTATAACGATCAGTAAAGCCAAAATCGAAATTTGAAAGCTTTTTGGTGTTCAAGCTTGGCTAAATGCCTGTCCGCTTAGCTCAATAGAGAAAGCACATATATCTATGGATCGCAGGGTCATGAGTTCGATCTCCGGGTATGGAATATGTTCTCCGTGAAGATTTGATAAAAGACATTGTGTCTGAAATTATTCGTCCTCCACCTCTGATTCATTCATGTGGAGTAGTTGGCAGTTACTTGTGTACGGGTACAGAATCACAGACTTCTGGAAAGTTGGAAAAAATGGCCGGACATTTGGTCCAGCAATGCCTAAAAATCTGCTGGACCGAAAAAAAATATGCCGGACCGAAGAAAATGTCAGTGTACCGCATATGTTGTTTTTCTCCATCATATTCAAGCCAGGTGTGATTTTTAGTCCATTTCTTGTTAAATGTTCGGTCAACCCTCTTATTTTCATACATTTGTTTCCTTTCACTACGATTGTTGGGCATTAATTTACGTTTCGTTCCCGGTTCTGCCCTGGCATAATATGTAAGTGACGCCATTTTGATATGTTGTCTGAGATGTTGCGATTCTCGGGGGTATGATAAATGCCGGTCAGTCGGACCGCATCCGGATTAAGAAACCGCGGACCGCATCAGAATTTTTCCGGTCATGTCCGTCACACCGACGACTTTAGGGAAGTGCCCACCGTTACATAACTGAAATATTGTTGGAAGACTGCGTTAAACCCACAAAAATTCCTATCAAAATCGTTTATGAAGTTAAGTTCAGTGTTCCGCAAGGTAAAATATATAGGTCCTTTAGAAAGTGGAATGACATGAATGGAAAATTTGTCATAAACATATCAAAAGAGAAATCAAGCAAATACCAAAATAAGACTGTACATAGTCAAAAGTGGAATACTCTTGTCAAACTTTTGTCAAAACATGAAACATGTCATTATTTTTCAGTTATAAGCTTGTCTGCTTTTTAGCTCACCTGTCACAAAGTGACAAGGTAAGCTTTCGTGATCGCGCGGCATCCGTCGTTGTGCGTCCGTCCGTAAACTTTTGCTTGTGACCACTCTAGAGGTCACATTTTTCAATGGATCTTCATGAAAATTGGTCAGAATGTTCACCTTGCTGATATCTAGGTCAAGTTCGAAACTGGGTCACGTGCCTTCAAAAACTAGGTCAGTAGGTCTAAAAATAGAGAAACCTTGTGACCTGTCTAGAGGCCATACTTTTCAATGGATCTTCATGAAAATTGGTCAGAATGTTCACCTTGATGATATCTAGTTCAAATTCGAAACTGGGTCACGTGCCATCAAAAACTAGGTCATTAGGTCAGATGATAGAGAAACCTTGTGACCTCTCTAGAGGCGATATTTATCTTGGGATCTGTATGAAAGTTGGTCTGAATATTCACCTTGATGATATCTAGGTCAAGTTCAAAACTGGGTCAACTGCGGTCAAAAACTAGGTCAGTAGGTCTAAAAATAGAAAAACCTTGTGACCTCCCTAGAGGCCATATTTTTCAATGGTTCTTCATGAAAATTTGTCAGAATGTTCACCTTGATGATATCTAGGTCAAGTTCGAAACTGGGTCAACTGCGGTCAAAAACTAGGTCAGTAGGTCTAAAAATAGAAAAACCTTGTGACCTCTCTAGAGTCCATACTTTTCAATGGATCTTCATGAAAATTGGTCAGAATGTTCACTTTGATGATATCTAGTTCAAGTTCGAAACTGGGTCATGTGCCATCAAAACTAGGTCTGTAGGTCAAATAATTGGAAAACCTTGTGACCTCTCTAGAGGCGATATTTTTCATGGGATCTGTATGAAAGTTGGTCTGAATATTCATCTTGATGATATCTAGGTCAAGTTCGAAACTGGGTCAACTGCGGTCAAAAACTAGGTCAGGTAGGTCTACGTCGTCCGTGTGTCCGTGCGTAAACTTTCGCTTGTGACCACTTTAGTTTAAGATCCAGCCTTGAAATTTGGATGACATGTACAGTTTTGCATACCAATCTTTAAACTGTCTTTCAGTGACCATAAATGTGACCTACTGATCTACTTTCTAATATTTTAGCATCAGTTTGTCATTTGAAACATGTGGTTCAATATACTCAGGTGAGCGATTCAGGGTCATCATGACCCTCTTGTTAAAAAAAAATCTGAGGTATTGTTGTCACTTGATTCAAGTGTTGGTTAAAATTTTTGTTTTGGTCCACCTTTTCTCAAAAACTATAAGAGCTACAGCTTTGAAACTTTGTGCACTTGTTTATCATCATTAGGGCACTAGGTAGGCCAAGAACTATAGGTAACAGGTTTGCATTTTGTCAGAATTATGACCCTTCTTGTATTTTCTTGGATAAATTTTTTAAAATTTCATTGTTAAAATTTTTGTTTAGGTCACCTTTTCTCAAAAACTATAGTGGTAAGAGCTACAGCTTTTAAACTTTGCACACTTAACGTCATTAGATATCAGTAAGTATACCAAGAACCATAATTCTAACCTGCAGTTTGTTAGATTTATGGTCCTTTTTGTCCTTAGAAAATCTGAACTATATCTCTTTTCCTACATATTGTACAGCACTTGCAGACAAGCGATGGTGCTCTTGTATTACTATATAACTACCTTTTAAAATCGAATATTTTCAATAAAAGTAATCTTTCACCTACCTACATGTACCTACCCATCTCTTACTGGCATGGGTCGTGGGAGGGGAAACAAAGATATCTTTAAGTCTGGCCTAAAGGGCCACATAAAAGTTTACTAAAGTCTTGCATTGTTGTACAAAGATGACCATTTAGTGATAGTAAGTAGGGGCACTAATGTCCGAAAACACACATCTAGTTGATGAGACTGCCCTTTGTATATGATGTACATTTTGCGGCATTCCCTAGTGATTATTGGAAGAAATGTGGCATCCATTTACTGACAGACCTGTAGGTGTAAATATGTTTCTAGATAGACACAGAGATAGACACAAGCTGTTAAAAGTGCTAATTAGGTCTTGGATATCAGGTTCAGAAAATACATGATATATTGATAATATATATATATGTAGCTCTTTGTTTTTTAACGAATTGATGATATTTTATATTGTATTGTATTTTCAGAATGTTGTTAAGAGATCAGTGACAGTTACAACATGGAAATCCTAGAGACAGAGTCTTTGACAAAGGTAATCATTTGGATATTGTTATATGGTATTAAGGTTAAATGTGTTGAGAATTAATTCCATTAATTTAATAAAAAAATAACTTTTCTACATTTTAATTCTGCTTTTGGTATAGATAGAAAAATTATGACCTAATTTTATGAAATATCTATTTTTGAAGAATTTCATTCGTAATTGTAAATGGTAGTTTGATATTAAAAATTTTGTTTCTGGAAGAGCTTTAACAGTTTTACGTTATTAGATTTTATGCATTAATTTTGTGAAATCTTATTTATCTTATTCAATAAATTTAAAAAATCTTAAAAATGACTTTAAAGGTCTTTCAGAATTCCGTGTAACTTTACAAACTTTCTAAAAATAATAAAAAAATTAAATATTGTAAGATACTAACCTTTTAAATTTTTAGGTAATAAGATTTCATGGAAAATCTATAGCAGATTGAAGTACTTGTTCAGTCTTGGGTTGTTTTTATTGCTAATTAACATGTCATATTTACATGCAGTGTGTTTTTGGGGCTGAAATCTCGCTCCGGTCCAAATGGAAAAAGTAGACTATTATCCAATTTTAAAGTAAAAATACCCTAAAAAACACATGAAAGAAAATTTTCACAACTTTACTGGGAAATGCTGGTCTGAAAATGCATTGACATTTTTATGCCCCCGAAGGGAGGCATATAGTTTTTGAACCGTCTGTCGGTCTGTCAGTCTGTCCGCAATTTTCGTGTCCGGTCCATATCTTTGTCATCGATGGATGGATTTTCAAATAACTTGGCATGAATGTGTACCACAGTAAGACGACGTGTTGCGCGCAAGACCCAAGTCCGTAGCTCAAAGGTCAAGGTCACACTTAGACGTTAAAGGTCATTTTTCATGATAGTGCATTCGTGTCTGGTCCATATCTTTGTCATCCATGGATGCATTTTCAAATAACTTGACATGAATGTGTACCACAGTAAGACGACGTGTTGCGCGCAATACCCAGGTCCGTAGCTCAAAGGTCAAGGTCACACTTAGACGTTAAAGGTCATTTTTCATGATAGTGCATTCGTGTCCGGTCCATATCTTTGTCATCCATGGATGGATTTTCAAATAACTTGGCATGAATGTGTACCACAGTAAGACGACGTGTTGCGCGCAAGACCCAGGTCCGTAGCTCAAAGGTCAAGGTCACACTTAGACGTTAAAGGTCATATTTCATGATAGTGCATTGATGGGCGTGTCCGGTCCATATCTTTGTCATTCATGCATGGATTTTAAAATTATTGGGCATAAATGTGTACCACAGTAAGACGACGTGTCGCACGCAAGACCCAGATCCGTAGGTCAAAGGTCCTAAACTCTAACATCGGCCATAACTATTCATTCAAAGTGCCATCGGGGGCATGTGTCATCCTATGGAGACAGCTCTTGTTTTTTGTCATTTATAAGATCGTTAATAAGACTATCTTAAAATTATGACTGTTAATCATTAACTTCAGTAAACTCTAATGTGTGTTTAATGAAGAAAAAAGACCCTATTTAGAAGTTTTATAACACTTGTTTTCCAGTTGTATTTATGGCCCAGTCCCATTCCCAAATCAGTTTTCAAAAAACACTGGACTTCACTTTTTTCAGGCTAAACTAAATGAGAGATTTATAAAATATGTATACATGTATTATTTCCTAGTCTGCCAAGAAGAAAAAAGATTTCTTAGATGAGCAAGCAAGGAAGAACACCCGAAAGATTTCCGATTTCTTCAAAACTCCTGAGAAGCAAGTGGAAAAGCAGAGACAGAAAAGTCTGTTACAATTCTTTGGGAAGTCAGGCCAAGAAGATGAAGGGAGGTTAGAAGACAATGTTGTGGCAATTGTAGATGATGTAATTGTCAATGGCACTGAAGTAACTACCCCAACTAACAGCGACAAAGAAAATAATGAAGTGGTTGATGATAATGGAACCAAAACTGAAAAAGGGGAAAGTAAACCAAAGTCAAAGAAGAAACAAAGAGGTTCAGAAAGTAGTAATGATGACAGTAACACTGGACTACAACTCAAACACTCTCAAAATGACAGTGATGCTGTTGAAGCAAAAAAGGATAAGAAACGCAAAAAGAATAGAAAATCAAAGGAAAAAAGACCAGATGACAAGCTTTCAGATTCTGTAATACTTTTATCAGATTCTAGTTCAAGCAATCTACTAAGTATAGACAGCAAAGAAGAAGAAACTGAAAGCAATGACGTGCCTGGTGTTGAATCAGTGAAAGAAATTCCAAAAGTTGGTGGTAGTGGTGAGGAAGGAAAAACAAATTGTGGCCAAGTTGTAAAAGCAACAGGTGAAAATGAAGAAGTTGAGAAAATAGAAAGTGGGGAAGAATGTGAAATGGATGTTGATGATGTTGAAGCACCTTGTAAAATAGGAATGGATGACTTCACTGATAAAAAGGAGGAAATTGGGCTGAAGGATAATGAAGATAAAGTTGCTAGTGAAATATCTTCAGGTAATGCTTGTAAAGCAGGAGAAATTATAGTTACCAAAATTGAAAACAGTGATAAAATATCCGAAGCAACAAATAGTACGGAAGATACAAAAGAAAAATCTGTAGAAAAACATGTCACTATTAAGCAAGAAAAGACAAAGAAAATAAAGAAAAGTGCTGAATATAAAAAGGTGAAAAATTTGAAATCTGAATCTTCAAATGCAGTTCATAAATCTTCGAAAGAGGCTGAAGAAGAATTAGTGGAAAAGGTTGAAAATACAGTACAGAAAGAAAAACAAGGGGAACTGATGAAAACTGAGAAAAGAAAGTCGAAGAAAGGTGCATTGAAAGGAAAAGACATGCTTAACTTATTGAAAGAGATTCAGTCTGCTGAATCTGAAGACAAAAATAAAAAGAAACATAGAAAGAAGCATAAACATAACAAGACAAAAGGAAAACAGGAAAAGGAAGTTCTTGAAATTGCGGTGTCAGAAGATAATTCTGAAAAAGCAGAAATGAATACAGTAAAGAATGAAATTGTTGAAGAGAATGACAAACATTTGCTTTCTGCTGAAAGTGAACAGGATAAAACAAATATAGAAACATGTAATAAAAATGGTAAGAAAGCGACAAGGAGAAGTATTGTTAAGGTAGTTAAAAAAGATGTAAACGATGGAAGTCAGAAAGAGAGGAATATTAAAGAGGATGCTAAACAGTTGAAAAATGATAACATAAAACCTAAAAGAGGCAGACCAAAGAAAAAAGTAGTAGAAGGAGATTCTGTACCAGGTGATTCAAATCAGTTATCTTACAAAGACTTTACAGAGACTTTGGATTGTAAGAATTCACAGACGCAGGAAAAGAAGGAAGATCATGCCGAGACGAAAGAAATGTCTTACACTGAATACCTACAGTTAATGGAAAAAGCAAATGCTGGTGACAGTGTTGACTTGTGTGAATCTGACACTGAAAACATGCCTGAGTCTAGTGCTGAAAAGGATGCAGTTCCTGAAGAAAACGTTAATAGCTCTGGGAAACCTGATGAAGATATTCCTGAACTTGACTCGATCTCAGAAAAAAGTAATATTAAAAAATTCTTTACAGTAATGACTTCAACACCAGATAGAGAAAAGGTTAACAAAAAAACTGGAAAAGTACTTTCGAAAAAGACTGGAAAGGCTAAAACTTCAAAATTGACAAAACCAATTAAACTTACAAATGAAACTGAGCAAGATATGGATTGTGAAATAATAGAAAGTAAAAAGGAAGTAGAAGTTGAATTGGATGTGGAAACAATTGATGTTGAAAAAATGGTACCAGAGTCACAATCAGAAGTTATCAAAACTGATGTGCCAGATAAAAGCTTATTTTCTATAAAGAAAACTCAGGCTACTCTAAGTTTCGGCAAATCAGGTCTTACAGTTTCAAAGCCAGTAATAAATTCAGATGAAGAAGACTCAAAGGACAAAACAAATAAGAAATGTGCAACATCTGATCAAATTGAGAAACAAAGAGAATGTGAGGCAGACATGAAAAAAGCAGAAAAACCAAAACGTGGGCGAAAGTCAAGAAAAGACACTGTAGACCTAGATACAACCGACAATTCAGTGTTTGCTACACCAGAAAATGTTAAGAAAAGAAAAGCAAAGAGAAAACTTGAGGAACATGAGGAAGAGGGATCAGAATCGGCAGATAGCGGAGATAGACGAAGGTCACTTAGAAAGCGGTACAAAGTCGAGGCCTTCCAGATGGATGCAGATAAGAAGACTCCCATCAAAATTAAGCTTAAAAGGTGAGCATATATAAAGTACATTTTTAGCTGGCCTATTCAAAGAATAGTCCAAGCTATTTACTTACTCTAGTGTCTGCATCGATGTCACTCCTTTGTAGAAGTTTTGCATAAAACTAAGTAATAGCATCAAGTCCCATAACTGTGACGTGTATTTTGGCTAAATTATGCCCCAGTTTGGACTTAGAAATCCTGGTTCAAGTTTCACTTGCAAGTTACTATCTCAAAAACTAATGTAGAAACTGGATTGAAATTCCATAGATATTTTAACATTTAGAGTAACATTCCTGCTTCTGGGACAAAAATTTGAACAGTCAAGCTTTGGCTGTCTTATGGACAGCTCTTGTTCTGATTGACCAAATTTCATTTTTCGGATTTTTTTTCTGATCAAATTTAAAGTTTAATGGCTTTGTAACCATTGCTGTTTGCAGTTCAATCACATACAGATATATTTTCAGGTTAAAGGTCCAATACTAAGGAAAGTGAACATTTTAATTTCTTTTAAAAAGCACAGAAACTATTTCATTTTATTGGAAAATGAAAGTTGGTATGTAGAAATTCGAAATAAATCGCAGTATATGTACAATTATTTTTCTATGAAGTATGAAGAAAGTTAAAAAGACCTGGGGGGTCATTCTGTCGATTCATTGAAATTTCAACATAATACACATACATTTCTTTGAGTTCCAAAGACCTTCTGTAAATTTTGACCTGCCAATCTTCATTATTTAGTGTCTTGCATAGGGCTGTGGATCGTCAGACAAGTGGCGATTCGATCCGATCTGCGAGTCGGGGCTGACGATTCACAGATCGAACCACGGATCACCAACAACTTATTATGATACAAAAATGCATGCTTGTTATTTTTGTACAGTTTTCTTTATGGAATCAAAGCTTTGCAGTTCTCATAGTGCTCAGTTTAATAGTTTTGACCTATGTTTAATGTTTTGCTCATTAATTAAAGTCAGGTTTCTCGGGTGGACTTCTGTAATGTTCGGCCATTCTTGCAGATGAACGATATGACGTCGGTCGTTAATAATCACAATATTTAGTAACAGTTTTGCATTTTTTGATAAGAAAATTTTCTTTGGACAGAAATTTCGTATCTAAATTTTTATTGAATTTAATTACTTAAATGATAAATGTTTATTCACTGTTTTGACATATTCCATATTAACTTTAGTTCGAAAATAGGACCGATGCTAACTCTACCTAAGACATTTATTTACATCCGGTTTAGAATCTAAAAACTTGTAATCGTTTTAGATGACTGATGTGCAGGAAAATTCATTGAAGAAGTTTAATGTGGCTTTAATATAGTTTTATTGATAGAATTTTACAAATTGCATGTATTAATGAAAAAGATCGCGATCCAACGATCCTGACAATGACGAATATCCGTACTCGAACTTCTGGTCAAACTCGTGGATATCCGAGTACTCGGATACTCGTTACAGCCCTAGTCTTGCAGAAGTCTATGCACTGGCTATGAAAAAAATTGCCAACTCACTTTCCCTTAGTAATGGACCTTTAATATTTATGAACTCTAAAGTTGTTAAATCGCCTATCTCTGTTTGTTTGCTGGAATATTTTTAGTTATTTTTCACCTCTATGATTTTGTATAGACATTTTATTTGCATAAAAAGTGTGTTATTGTTTTCCAGGTGTCCAAAGAGTAGCAGCAGTGGTGAAGATATTGAAAAGTCTGGTTTAAATGTTAGAAAACTCAAGGTAACAGTTAATTAGATATATCAGTTTTAGTGTACTGAAGCAACAAGATTTACTTAGAATTTAACTTAAATTTATTGAATCTTGTTGCATTAATGTTTAGACTTGAGAAAAAAAAATTACCAAAAGCAAATGCTTTTATAGTCCATTAATAGATTGATTGCAAGTTATGGCTGCATGCTTTTCATGTTTATTTGTATTTAAGAAAATACTGATCTCAGCATAATACGGTTTTGACAAAGTTTTAAATGGAAGCCTTCTTAATTTGTAATTGCATACTAATTGATATCAATAATGTGCTTTCATTGCATGATAGATTTTGTTAACCACGAATCAAAAAAAAAAAGGAAAGAAAATTTGAACCGCTCCATGAGAAAACCAACATATACATTTGCAACCAGCATGGATGCAGACCAGCCTGCGCATCTACGCAGATTCGTCAGGATCTATGCTGTTCGGTTTCAAAGCCTAGTGCAATTAATGGATTCTGACCAGACTGCGCGGATGTGCAGGCTTGTCCGGATCCATGCTGGTCGCAAATGCACTATGTGGTTTTCTCAAGGTGCAGCTCATTTGTTTCCTTGTAGCCTACGGTGAAGCAAACTACGGCCCTTGCTCTGTTGGAAAAAGCCAAAAGAGGAAAGCTTAAGAAGCATAAGATGAAGAAAGACAAAGAAACATTTAGCCTGAAGAAACAGAAAGAATCGCAGAAGCAGAAAAAGGACATAAAGAAGAGAAATGAATCTAATTCATCTGAAGATTCGGTGACTCGTAGAAGTTCTAGACTAGAAGGCAGGGTTATGGCATCCATGGAAGAGGTTTCCTTGGAAAATATTGTAATTTCTTCGTCTGAGGATGAGGGAGATGGTGCAAAGAAAGTAAAGAAAAGGGGACGTCCAAAGGGGTCAAAGAAAGTAATAGGGGAGCTTCCAAAGAAAGCTACAGATACGGATATTGCGGATAATAAAAGTACACCAAAGAAAGATGGTGTGAAGAAGAAGATTGGTAGCCCATCTAAAAATAGAACACCTTCGAAGAAAACAGGTACTGTAGATGGTAACAACTTATTCTGTTTTTGTCATCATATGATGTCAAAACATTTTGTCATTTGGGACACATGAATAAAAAAGATGTTTATTTCCTTTTATAATTTTGGCAAAAACTGTTTACGAAAGTTCTGCTTTTCATTGATAGTAAAAAAAAAAAATCAGTTAAAAATGTATCAACCTTAAAGCTTAGCATTGAGAAAAGATTAGCATGCCCTGGTCATTACTAGGAAAATTTTGCTGTTTAAAGAGTAAACATTGATGAACTTGAACAGTTCCATAGAGTCAGTACATGATAATTTGTTTAAAGTGTGAAGAAAAATAGCAATGGGTAACATCAATGAAGTATTTACATATGTTTGTTATCTGCTGTTGTGGAGGAGTTGGAAATTATGGAGGGACTGGTAATAGTTTGATATGTAGGAAGATTGGTTTAGTTACAGCTGTTAATTACCACTCCAACCCAGCACATACACAGAAAATAAAATGTTAGAACCATGGCTCACCTGTACTCTGCTATTACGTTGATGTAATTTCTGTTTCAGGTATGAAACTTGCCCCAATGTTTTTAATGGGAAAGAATAAACCCGCAGAGCCATCGCCCAAGAAACCACCTCTAGATCCAGAGCTGGTGAAACAGAGACAGCAGTTCCTTATGAGCGGGGTACCAGAAGAGTTACAAAAACAGACTGCTACCAGGATTGCTTCACAAGTGGATGCTGATTATCCTCCAATACCGAAAACCAGTCATGTTCTACAGGTAAATAGTGCATTACAGTTTAATTGCCTTCTTTTTTGATGACTTGGGACTTTGAGATGATGTATAACAGCTTGCCATTTTGAATAATGTTTAGTTATCAGATAAATACCAAATGTCTCAGACAATGAAAATTCTTAGAAAGTCGTGGTTCTTGTTTTAATCTAAATAAGAATATATATTCCAATGATAAATTCTTAGTTTTTTAAAGGCAGAAAGTATTGATTCCAGATTAATAGCTGGTAAGAAAACTGTTAATATGGATGACTTTTATGCAGATGTATCATAGCACGAAATGATAGAGTCTTTGTTTGCTGCCATAAGTGTCATATGGTTAGACAGTCAGGGGTGTAACTGTTTCAAGTTATCGCAGTTTATAACCCATTTGAGTTATTGCTTATACTTTCATAACTTGTTTCAGTTATCATAAAATATTACAAAGCCCTCCTGTGCCAATTCCTTATTTTGAATGTGACTAATGCAATTATTTCCTGAATCCTTGACCTTTTATCTTTCCAGCTATGCAGTAAATTTTTTTATGCAATAGTTTTAAAGCTATAAAACTCTTAACATCCCATTATGCTTATCAGGTCATGATCAGACGAAAAGAGAATTCGATTAACCACAGTTTGCTACTAATTTCACTATAAAGGTCACTTTGTGAGAACAGCAAAAAGACTTTTTTTGAATAATTTACCTGAGTTAACTATATTTTATAACTTATACAGGTTATAAAATGCTTGAAAATGTAACTGAAATAGGTTACATAACTTAAAACAGTTACACCCCTGACTGTTAGAGGCAAAATTTAACTCAAGGAGTGTTAGCAGGGTCTAAATTTCTAAAATGGACTGGTCTGTCAATCATTTATTATTCAAAGGGGTGTTTGCTGGAAATTTACTGACTGTATAGGCAGAACCACATGCCGCCAGCAGGCTAAAGGTTAAACACTAGGAGTGGATGTGTGGGATATTCTGTTACAGGGTAAAATTCCTCAGTAAATAATAATAATAAATGATGCACAACATTGGTCTAACGTCAGAAATCTGGCTAGTGATTGTGCAAAGAGAACTAGCTGGGCTAGTTAGGTTAAATACATTTGCTTGAAATTCCAAGATTTGTCGGACCAGTATTAAATCCTTCGTGTGTTGGTAAATGTGAAAGCCCAAATGGGCAAATAACTGAAAGAAAACACAGGCATAACAGATTAGAGTGTGATATTTTTATTCTTATAGGCTCCTGCAGATCTTGTATCATCACAGACTGGAACGATTAATGTTTGGGATTTGAGCCCTGTTGAGCTGAAACTCCGCCATGTTATTATTCCCATCTCTATCCCCCCACTTGCAAGATTTACCGGAAGTCTGATAAACGGAATTGAAAATAAATCTGTTGATTTTGACAGAATGAAGGTATGTCTTTCAATATTTATCTAAGACTTAAAATATGGATTGTGATGATAAATAACATAAATTCTATCTTTAAATAGGTAAATGTCATATAGTTTTAAGATGAATTTTGCTAATATCCTTTGTACCATCTTACATTTCCTAAATTAGTGTTTTGTCAGTTTGTGAGCAACGTTGATTATGGTCAAACTGTCAAAAAGACCAAATACACGGCTACTAAACGCTAGCGCCACCACCAAATTGTGGTGATAAGGAAAAGAGCTATCGACATTTCCGTGGTGCAGCTATCGCCCGTTTCTACTTGTAAACACGTGAGTAAAATTTATATTTTATCTTGTATTTTTATTTAAAGAACTTTTTTCGAAAATCGGAGAATGTAGTTCCGTGTAATAACACTTTTACTACAGGTTGGCTGTAATTTCATTAAAATAATATGCAAATTGTGGTGTCAGGAGCTTTTCTCCCGAATCTGACGGTGGCACATTTTCATATCGGCCAGTATTCGAACACCATTCCGATAAATAGACACGCTGTAAGAACATACCTGCGCATGCAAATGGTGTAGAAATGATAAATAATTATATACGCACACACCATGAATAATAGAATTAGAGTTAGAAGAAATATACCAGGATTTTTGAAAGTGGTGGCGCTATAACTCTAGTGGTGGCGCTATACAGTAGTGGTGGCGCTGTTACGGCATTCAATAATACGAACTGCTGACGCATCCGGACCAAAACAAACACTAATATTCTCTAATTGATAATTTTCTTGCAAGGAATTATGTTATTAATGAAAGAAAAACACGATCATAGTTTATTTACCTTTATGAAACATTCTCTATCCAAGAAAAAAAAAGAACAAAATACTCACAGACCCTTGGGACTCTTGTAGTCAAAGTAAATATTTTCCTTTGTTTAAAGTGTTAATGTAGAATTATTTCTAACCTTTAAATATTGTCATTAAATACAAACGTAAGAAAATTCAGGTCAAGAAAAATAGTAGCAACACCTTTATTTCAAACAAAGATTTGTGTCCAGAAAATAAGTTGAAGATAGTGTAGAATTTATTTTTTATATTAAGATTCTGAAAGTTACTTCCCTTTGTTTTTATACGTCGTTTGCATGTCATTGTAAACAAAAGACCTTACTTTCACAATTCTTTCTGAAAAGTGAGTACAGTACATTTTCAATTCCAGAATAAATATGATTAATCAATAGAGCTTAGATGTACAATCTGAGTCCATATACATGTAGATTATTTTGCGATCATGTAAAGGTTACTACATGTAGTTTGTTGAGTAACGTAATTTGGGTATAGTGTGGGATAGGTTGATAACATCGATTATTGTAAAAAAAATTCCGTGGCTTGCAGACAGACATTTTCATATATCAAAATTAAATATATAAAAGCCACTAATCATATACAACAGCGCCACCACTACTGTATAGCGCCACCACTTGAGTGATAGCGCCACCACTTTCTAAAATAGTCGTGTTTTAACTTTTTACTGTGTTTTTCGTAATTCTTTGGTGTATGGGAATAAGTGCAATTCATTTCTACACCGTTTGCATGCACAGGTATGTTCTTACAGTGTGTCAATTCATTGGAATGGTGTTCGAATACTGGCCGATATGAAAATATGCCACTGTCAGATTCGGGAGAAAAGCTCCTGACACCACAATTTGCATATTATTTTAATGAAATTACGGCCAACCTGTAGTAAAAGTGTTATTACACGGAACTACATTCTCCGATTTTCGAAAAAAATTCTATCAATAAAAATACAAGATAAAATATAAATTTTACTCACGTGTTTACAAGTAGAAACGGGCGATAGCTGCACCACGGAAATGTCGATAGCTCTTTTCCTTATCACCACAATCTGGTGGTGGCGCTAGCGTTTAGTAGCCGTGAAATATGAACAGCCACTACTTGGATTCTGAAGACCACTGGTTCCATTTCTGATTTGGAGTACAAAATGTAGTTTTACAGTTTTATAATATAGAGTCATACCTGTGCAAAGTTCCTTCTGTGAACAAAAACCTCTTGTATCATAGCTCGGTGTTTTTTCTTAACAAATTTGGTGCAGTTAATTCGTATACTCCGAGTACAGGGTGCGGTAATAAAAGTGTGCAGGTATTTAATACCCGCATGCTAGTTACCGCACTGCACTGTTGGAAAGAAAAGTATGCCAGCATGTCTGTAACAGTAGACAGCGAAATGTATTTTATTGCTTTCTGCTCTAGCATTGGTTTATATTACCTGGGCTTTACACATTTGTAAAGCAAGGATTTTAAGTACTCACTGAACTGCTGTATATGGCAATGTGGAACGCCTACAACTACCATATATGGATGGCTACGATACAAAACAGAAAGAACATTAAAACTCTCGGGTAAACGATTTATACTCGGGGGGGCTATGCCCCCTCGTACAAATCGTTTAGCCTCGAGTTTCAATGCTCTTTCTATTACTTAGAATGTAATCAGCAATAATTTCAGTATCTTAATTCAAGCAGTTTGATTGTTTAGCCGAGATATTTACACAGATGAATCCCTTGTTTATCATTTTTCTATTCTTATGCATGTTTCAGCATTGCTGAAGTGTGGTTTTGTTATCACACAGAACTTTCAGGTTTTATAATCAAGCTGCACTTTATTTCATTGTTCTAGAATTTCAAGCTTCATGCGCCAATACCAGATGATATGATTGAGTTGTGCCAGAAAGAAATTGCTTGTTTCAACTCCACATATCCAGTTACCTCAATGTATAAAGCTTTGAAGGAAATGAAGACTGAAACTGAAAAACCTCCCCCTAAGTCAGGTAAATATCAGAAACCTTACCTAAAGTAGGACAGATCAACATATGAGTATGTGGGTAAGTATTCAGGGCTTTTTTCCCCTATAAATATACCTCCGGTAAAAGGAGGCAGTCCCAAAACAAAAAAGTATGTTTTCAGATTTTGATGTAACTTGGCATAAATGTTCGCTACCATGAGACGGATTGTTGTTTGCAAGAACCAGGTCCCTAGGTCTAAGGTCAAGGTCACACTTAGGGGTCAAATGCCAGTTTCAAGAATGACTTTTGCCGGAGCATTTCTTCTTCATGCATGTAGGGATTTTGATGTAACTTGGTACAAATGTTCACCACTATGAGGCATCCTTGTTTTTAGAATTATGTCCCCTTGTTGTTACTGTAAATAGCTTATATTGTAACTTGTTTATTACAGGCCGTAGGGAAAAATCGAGACCAGTTTTCTGTGGTACAACATGCGTTACATCCAATTTTTAGGTGTATTTTGACCTATCTCTACGTGGTAAAGAGTTTTATGTGGACTTGTATAAAAAATTATTTTTTTTTTTTTTTTTTTTACTATAAATAACTTACCTTTTTGATAATTGGCCAAAAATGCTATATGAAAACAACTATAGGTTTTTTTTTTATATACAAATTTTAATCCAGGTGTTTTGTTATTGCATATTGTATATATAGTACAATATTGTTTATACATTATTGACAGACTGGTATCAGTTCATTATGTTATACTGCAGTAGAGAAAATTGGGTGCCTTCCGGTAGGGGACTTTGTATTGCATGGCAATACTTTATTCACTTGTTGCTTATACCTTACTGTAACTTTACATTAACATTGTCTAGCATACAAACAAAGTATGTACAGGGGCTGGGCCCATTATACCCAAGGTCAAGGTCACCAAGGTGTTATACTTGGTTATTTTTAAGGTTAAAGTTTTTCGGCAACCTTTGTTTTTCTGTCATATCTTTGTTACCATTGCTTATATATTACTGTAAGTTCACATAAGCAATGTTCAGCATACAAACAAAATATTTGCAGGGACTGGGCCCAGTATACCCAAGGTAAAGGTCACAAAGTTGTTATACTTGGAATTATTGTCATGTTAAAATTTTTGGAAAGCTTCGTTTATAGGCATATCTTTGGTACTTTAAAAGATAATGGGTTGAAATTAAAAAAAATTCTTTATAATCATCATCTGCATGTGTGGTTACAAACCCCATAACTCTAATTTTATTTTTGACAGAATTATGCCCCTTTGTACTTAAAAGTTTTTTTGCAGTCTTCGCTTTCTGGATATAACTTTAATGCAATATAAGATAAAGACTTGAAACTTAAAATGTATCTTTATCATCATCATCTGCATGTGTGGTAACAATCCCCGTAACTCTGATTTGTATTTTTGACCAAATTATGCCCCTTTCATACTTAAATTTTTTAACAAACTTTGTTTTCTGGACATAACTTGGGTACTATATAAGATAATGACTTGAAACTCAAAATATATCTTTACCATCATCATCTGCATGTGTGGTAACAATCCCAATAACTCTAATTTGTGTTCTTGACAGAATTATGCCCCTTGATGTATCTTCCTTTTAAAATAGAGGTCTCCTATTGTGACATATATTCATTTTACTGTCAAATCACCGAATAGTGGAGCGCGCTGTCTTACGGACAGCTCTTGTTTTATATTGCTCTTCCATATTTAGAGTCGATGTTGAAGACAGACATGAAAGGTATACTGGATGGTTGTACAGATATGATGGTCATTGATGAGGGGGATGAAGATCAAGGGAAGAAAAAGAAGAAGAAAAGCCTGAAATTACAGAAGAAAGAAAAGACGGAGGAAAAGGTTGAAGAACCCAAAGTGGAAGATAAACCTAAAGTTACTGGTAAATTAAATCTTTTTATTGTGTGACTAACATCAAAATGTGGATGTTTTTAAACTGTGAAATTACTTCATTTTGTGGGCATAAAATTTCATGGTTTTTGCCGAAACACAGTGTCACGAGGATATGAATTTGTTGAATTCAACTTTTGAAGATAGAATGAATGAAAACACAAAATCAGCAAAAATTAGTTTCTCATGAATATTATAATTTCACAGTAACCTGTTTATACAGTAGGATAAAAACGCCTGCTTTACTGTCTCATAAGGAAAACATTCTAATGACCTATCGAGATGTCAGGGAGTTGTATCCCAGGCGAATCTATTGTTTTCCATTAACTTAGATAATTCTGTTTCAACATAAGAATTCCTGTCAAGTTTTGAATGAGAGTTTACATTATTATGCAAAGAGTAGTTTTAAGGTGGCAAAATAAGAATGTACTTATATAAAAAAAAATACCATTAATTTTCTTGTTAGTTTAAAATTTAAAAGAAAACAGGGAAAAGTTTTAGATGTTCCATGAAAAAGGATCTCTTTAAATATATTAAAAGGCATAACTGTACTGTAGATGAGGTAAGGATGAGGCAAGAAGTCAGATTTTATTAACAATTTTTTTCACAAGTTTCAGCTGGGTCCTCCTACACCATGAAAGACTGGAAAGTCGCCATATGGCCTATAATTGTGTCTGTGTGACTTTAAACCCAACAAAAAAACAAAAACAAAGTAGGAATTTTACTTTTTCAATGGGATTAAATTTTGACTGAATCAAGAAATCTATGAAAATTAGTCCCTCATATAAATTATTGATTTCACATTAATAGTCTTGTTTTACTAGGTTCGAGTCTATTGTGGACAGAGAAGTATTGTCCTGCGAAGACAGCTGAAGTGTTGGGTAACTCTGGCGTAATGAAGAAGTTGAAGACTTGGTTGACAGAGTGGAAACATGTACTAGACAGGGAAGCCAGAAAGGCTAGAAAATTACTAATGAAGAAAAATAAAGGGAAGCAATTGCCAAGTAAAAAAGGTATGTAAAGTGCATAAAAGATGTTTAAAAAATTATTAGTATTTTGATGACATTTAGACCATAGCTTAATTGTCATATGATTAAGGTTGGCCGGTGTTTTCTGAAGGTGTGAATTCCCACGGGTCTTACTAGTAATTCCCGTCCAGTGAAATACTCCTCAAATTTCACAAAATTGGAAAGTTATGATTGGTTATATTGGTCATGGTATGATTTTCATTTGAGCACACTTTATATGACAATCTTATATGATAAAATTGCCCTTTATTTCAACACATAACTACTTTTGAAACATTTTCAGTATCTTCAGACACTTTACAGGCATAAAAAATTTGTATCAAAGAAATACAAAGCTTGAGCGGATTTGGGTTTTTTACCCAGGGCTTTTTCATATGGCTCAGTGGGAGGGAACTTGTCATTTCAAATGGGTAAATTCACCATCGTCAGTTTTGGGAAAAAGGCATTTTAACTAAGCATGGCTTTTTTCCTCCTTTAACATAAGTCTTTAAGAGTTAGAGGAAATTAAATGGCTTTCCAGCTTGAAATTGACTTGCGTTACATTAGGGTGAAAAGCCCTGTTACTAAACACGTGATGGAATCATCCATGTAGAGTAGATATATTTTTACTCAGAATGGGCAAATATGACAGAATATTTGTCAGCAAGTCAGTATTACTGTCCTGACAGTACCTTAAAAGAGCTTTGTATTCTTGATTTTCACCTTTGAAGTATTGTATTTGTAGATGCTGATGATTTATGGGATGATGACAGTGATTTTGACATGGACAGTGAGGATAGTGATGATGATGATTCTCTTTGTAACACTATGCTCTTGTCAGGGCCTCATGGATGTGGCAAGACAAGCTCTGTATATGCATTGGCCCTGGAATTAGGATTTAAGGTATTTATGTAACAGCTAAATGGGTCTTTCTCCAGCAGTAAGGCTAGAAAGTCATTAAATGGCCATAGCTATCAGTGTAACAATAAAACAAACAGTTGAGTCCTTTGTTACCAACAAAATGTACGCAGGTTTCACAAGGAAGAGAAATACTTTGTCTATGTCTATTGTTGTTCTAGCAGAAAATTGGTAACAGTTTTCCAGTCTGTGTTGCATGTTTGATCGATTTCATAAGGGTTAACCTGAACATTTTCTGACTTCAAGATAGACTAAATAAATGTAAACTGCTAAACTTGGGCTGAACTGAAAGTATTTATAAAGGAATGGTTCATTTCTGTGGTTTCTTGAAATCATTTGCCAGTAGAATGATGAAGAAACTTTGTTGGAAAGAAAGAAAAAAAAATGATAGGAAATTTTAGTAACTCAGTATTTACTCCACAGGTACATGAGGTGAATGCCTCGTCATGTAGAAGTGGGAAACAGATTCTGTCACAGCTACAAGAAGCTACACAGTCACACCAAGTATCTAGTCAAGGGAATCATACACCTAGGAAAAATACAGGTACTTAGATAATTCTTCGATTTTTCGAAAAATCATTTCAATAGTTTTTGCCAGGGCTTCGGAAATTTGCCGGTTTGTCGGTTTTGGACCGATTTTTGACTTTTCAGACCGATTCGTGAAGTGAAAAAACGAAAAAAATCGGTCCTGTAAAAATGGAGAAAAGTATAAATTTCGGTCTGAAATCTCAATACACGATCACCTGCCAAGCAGAAAATTGTTGGTCGCACCCTAAGATAATCAATAAACGTGTCAAACGGTCTGATTGTCACCTTGATAATCGGTCCGTAATTAGCATGTGACGCAATCAGTGCTCGCGCGGCACATACTTTAATGTTTGCAGACAGCCGACTGCAGTGTATTAAACATTTTTGACTGGTTTCCAAATGTTTCTGACTGGATCCAAATCCTTTCGACGGGGATCCACTTCTTTTATTTAGAATCCGGCGGATGGTTTATTTCAAAAGGCTGTTTCATCACGGGTAAAAAACAAATGGTCACTGCATTTAATGAGACATCACACGGGAAACCGATATAAATAATTTTTATAATTACTTGATTTGTAAAAATTACATGATACATTTGTTGGGGCTCCAGTTGAAACAAGTGCAGAAAATCGTCTTTGCAACCCGACTGTACAAAAAAAAAAAAAGAAAAAAAATGGACTGACAAACACGAATGATAACTCATAAAGAAAACCGGAGTGGCGCTGTTTATCAAATCGGTCTTTTAAAAAATGTTTCAAAACGAAATTTTGTTTACATAAGAAGAGAACATATAACTTAATAAAATATAGTTGCTTATTGAAGTACAACGCCAGTGAAATGAAATATCCGTGGCCCACCCGTGTGACAAAATGGTACTACACATGCGGGAAATTCGATCTCAGCGTTCACATAACGTACACATTCAGTCCGCGGCAGAGTATTCCTAAAATACTGAGGATGTATAGCAGAGAATATGTGTCGTGTAATTCAGTTTGACGCATTGTATTTTATAAAATTCCGTCAAAGAATGAGGAAACATGACAAATTATCTGCCGTGTATACGGTACCGAAGTCACGTGAGTTGGCTTTAAGACTAGTTAGGTACACGGTGTATGCCTCGGTAATTTTATCCTTGCAAGTATTCTCGGAAAAACATCAAAATTTAAACAAAGTAACGGTCACACATAACACTGAATAACTGTCTTCATTGTATGGTAACTCGCGTTGACCGGTAACTCAGTTTTAATGCATGACATGCTTATTATCACGTTTTTACAAATATGGTATATTGGTAATGCGGTGGGTGGGGTAGCGCCGATGTCAGGATTTTCGTTTCGGACCGATTGAGTTCTCAAAATTTCCGGAGCCCTGGTTTTTGCAGCTTTTATATTTATAAAATATGGATGATGTTCAAAAATGAATTAAGTTACACTATTAAAAAATATGAAAGAATCTGTTCATACATTCTCAACCAGTGAGTCTGTCTGCAGATGACTGAGAATGCTTGCCTGAAAGTAATTAAGATACAATGTTGTTGTTTTTTTTGCATAAAATCTATAAGGAATTTGCTAGCAGTAGCATCTTTTTTGTAGATTTGGAAAAAGACAAGTCCTGGCAAATGGTGCAGTCAGATGGTTATTTGCATTGATCTCTATTCAGCCAGTACCTTTTTTGGTTAATAACCCTTAGAATATGGTGCAGTCTGATGGTTATTTGCATTGATGTCTATTCAGCCAGTACCTTTTTTGGTTAATACCCCTTAGAATATGGTGCAGTCTGATGGTTATTTGCATTGATCTCTATTCAGCCAGTACCTTTTTTGGTAAATACCCTTTAGAATATGGTGCAGTCTGATGGTTATTTGCATTGATCTCTATTCAGCCAGTACCTTTTTTGGTTAATACCCCTTAGAATATGGTGCAGTCTGATGGTTATTTGCATTGATGTCTATTCAGCCAGTACCTTTTTTGGTTAATACCCCTTAGAATATGGTGCAGTCTGATGGTTATTTGCATTGATCTCTATTCAGCCAGTACCTTTTTTGGTAAATACCCCTTAGAATATGGTGCAGTCTGATGGTTATTTGCATTGATGTCTATTCAGCCAGTACCTTTTTTGGTTAATACCCCTTAGAATATGGTGCAGTCTGATGGGTGTTTGCATTGATCTCTATTCAGCCAGTACCTTTTTTGGTTAATAACCCTTAGAATATGGTGCAGTCTGATGGTTATTTGCATTGATCTCTATTCAGCCAGTATCTTTTTTGGTTAATTACCTATTAGAATACTTATTAATATGGCCCATGATTGGAGAATGATGTCCATATAGAAATTTAGCTGTCTTTACATAAAAAAAATTAATAATAGGTAGTATGTAAGGTTATGATATTTTAAGTAGTTCCATAACAAACATTGTTAATGTAGTCTTTTCAAAAGCCATAGAGCTTGTATGTTATTATATTTATGTGATTTGAATAAAATATATGCCCATAAAAAAATAGCATTATAGAATATGATATAAATTTTAGAAGTAGTGATTTACACAGTATTAATGAACAGGTCTATTTATAAGTAAAAAATATCTCCACAAAAGAAGATCAGTTTAGGGCAAAGGGGTAGGGATGTACAGACTGTCTACGCTGTATTAGAGGTTAAGATTTACAGAGTTGAGATGAATTAGATTCTGAATTATTTTTAGTCCATTAAAAAAGCTGTATAGTATTGCAGTTAACTGTAAATTTCAGCTCTTGGTGACAAACCGAAGCCGGAAAACAAGATGCCAACTGCATTTACAAATCTCTTCAAGAAGGCAGCAGCACCAGCAGCAGAGAGTAAACAAGAGGAAAAACAAACAGGAAGGAAGAGAAAAAGGAACAAATCTGATAAAGGTACCATTAGAATCATTTCAGAATTCATTTGATTCCATAGGCATCAGGTTTCATGATTTTGGCCAAAACGGCTATTTTGTGGGGAAATGCATTTGTGGATTTTGATTTGTGGACTTGAATTCTTCTGGTCCATTGGGATTTAATTTTGTGGATATAATTTAATAAAAAAAATCTGAAAACGAGTCCCCAATGAATATTAATGATCTCACAGTATGTTAAAAAACGTGTGTTTTCATAATAGCCCTGTAAATGATACATTGTAAGTCTATATTGTAAAGGCCTCTGGACACAGTACAATAAGTCAATGAAATCTTTGATTTAACACAGTCAAATGAAATAATTTCTTGCTGGAAAACAGTACACCTGACATTGGTATTTATAGGACATGTTGCATGTGGCTATAAAAAATAACGCATCTTGATAATGAAAACGCCGACTTCCGCAGTAACAAACATGCCAAAGATGATTTACTGTACAGGTGGTTTATTTTATGACATAAATAATCAAGTTTCAAATGGAAATATTACTATTTACAGAAGGAAACCCCCAAAATAAGCGAGAGAAGCGAGGAAATGAAATGAAACACAAGAGTTTGCAGCTGGTGATTGAGGACAGTAACTCCCAGAGTGCCGCCAAGAGTCTGAACCTGTCTAGTACAACACTGATACTGTTTGATGAGGTAAGTAATAGCTGTGATCTTGTAATGAATGAATTGGCTTAACCTTTACACTGCTCAATTTCTATAATGGACTGGTCCATCATTTAGTTTGAGCAATACCATTTATTTTTTGAAGTTTGTTGAAACTTTGCTGACTGAATAACGAACAGTGCAGGTCATGATCAGCCTGCACATGAAACTTAATGTGTCTCGGGGTTATAAAACCAGCTGATAGCATCAAGTCCCATAACTCTGACATGCATTTTGGCCAGATTATGTCCCCTTTTGAACTTAAAACTTCTGGTTAAAGTTTTGCATGCTAGTTACTATGTCAAAAACAAATGCAGATATTGAATTGAAACTCTATATAGATATTTTAACATTTAGGGTAATATTCCTGCTTCTGGGACAACAATCTGAATAGTTGAGTATTGGCTGTTTTACGGACAGGTCTTGTTTACATTTGAAGTAAATATCTATATATCAACAGTTTACTTTTCGTTCATATTTATTGTTTCAATTCTAGGTTGATATAGTGTTTGATGAGGACAGGGGATTTTTGTCTGCGATACAGAATTTCATGTCCAACACAAAGATTCCCATTGTCCTGACTACCGCAGATCCAGGCTTCACAGATACATTCGATGGCAGATATGAACAAATGAACTTTAAAAGACCATCTGTGGTAAATTCCTGTTAAATGTAGCTAATTGATTAAGTATACTAATTGTTTTACTGGTCTTTTCATCAGAGTTTTAAAGCGTGTCATCAGCAGCATGCCTTCCTGCTGAAAATGGTATTGGATTGTGTCTTTTTTGAGAAAAAAATTCAAGTTACACTTTTGTGTCCGCTCCATATCTCCTAAACCCCTTGAAGGATTTTCATGAAACTTGGGTCAAATGATCACCTCATCAAGCCAATGTGCAGAACTCGTGAGTCAGCCATATTGGCTCAAGGTCAAGGTCACAACTCTGGGTCAAAGGTTTTAGCCTTCCATTTCGTGTCTGCTCTATATCTCCTAAACCCCTTGAAGGAATTTTATAAAACTTTGGTCAGATGATCACCTCATCAAGATGATATGCAGAACTCATGAGTCAGCCATGCCGGCTCAAGGTCAAGGTCATAACTTAGTCACAGGTTTAAGCCTTCCATTTTGTGTCCGCTCTGTATCTCCTGACCCCCTTGAAGGATTCGTGTAAAACCTGCGTCAAATGATCACCTCTTCAAGATGATGTGCAGAACTCATGAGTCAGCCATGCTGGCTCAAGGTCAAGGTCACAACTTTGGGTCAAAGGTTTGAGCCTTCCATTTTATGTCCACTCTGTATCTCCTAAACCCATCAAACTTGGGTCAAATGATCAACTTGTCAAGATGATGTGCAGAACTCATGAGTCAGCCATGTCAACTCAGGTCAAAGGTTTGAGCTCTGTATCTCCTAAACCCCTTGAAGGATTTTCATGAAACTTTGGTCAAATGATCGCCTCTTCAATACGATCTGCAGAATTCATGAGTCAGCCATGTCAGTTCAAAGTCAAAGTCACAGCTCAAGGTCAAAGGTTTACCCTTTCACCATTAATAACAGTGGCGGGGGATTTAGCTGTCTTTCAGACTGCCTTGTTTAGGCCCCCATATATTGGCAGATGATACAAACAGCAATTAAATGATTTACAATGCTGCATAAGCATTTCAGAAATTCACCTAGTACATTTATTGACATGTATTACACAACATGCTTACAGAAAGTGTTGAGGAAAACTTTTTTGTACCACGTCATGTTTGAAAACTTTGACTGCATAGACAATGTAAGAGTCACATTACATTACTTAGAGATAGACCGTAAAATTTCCAATGATAGAAATACGTTAAATAAAGTCTGGAAATTGATTTCTAAGTTCTTGAAATAGGCAATAAATGATTTCACAAATGTGGAATTTATGATAGTTTTGTTAATATCAATAAGAGAAGTTTTAATACTTGATTTAAAGTTGCAGGGCTCTCGTTTGCTTTTTATACGCCCGTTTGAAAAACGGGACGTATTATGGGAACGCCCCTGGCGGGCGGGCGGGCGGGCGGCGTCCACAGACCTTGTCCGGAGCATATCTTCTACATGCATGAAGGGATTTTGATGAAACTTGGCACAGTTGTTCACCATCATGAGACGGAGTGTCATGCGCAAGAACCAGGTCCCTAGGTCTAAGGTCAAGGTCACACTTAGAGGTCAAAGGTCAAATTCAAGAATGACTTTGTCCGGAGCATATCTTCTTCATCCATAGAGGGATTTTGATGAAAGTTGGCACAATTGTTCATCATCATGAGAAGGAGTGTCATGCGCAAGAACCAGGTCCCTAGGTCTAAGGTCAAGGTCACACTTGGAGGTCAAAGGATACAAGAATGAAAACTTTGTCCGGAGCATTTCTTCTTCATGCATAGAGGGATTTTGATATAACTTGGCACAAATGTTCACCACCATGAGGCGGAGTGTCATGCGCAAGAACCAGGTCTCTAGGTCTAAGGTCAAGGTCACACTTAGAGGTCAAAGGATACAAGAATGAAAACCTTGTCCGGAGCATTTCTTCTTCATGCATAGAGGGATTTTGATATAACTTGGCACAAATGTATACCACCACGAGACGTAGTGTCATGCGCAAGAACCAGGTCCCTAGGTCTAAGGTCAAGGTCACACTTAGAGGCCAAAGGTCAGATACAAGAATGACTTTGTCCGAAGCATTTCTTCTTCATGCATGGAGGGATTTTGATGTAACTTGACACAATTATACACCATCATGAGACGAAGTGTCATGCGCAGTTCCCTTCTTTAGAATTACTTCCCTTTGTTGTTACTATAAATAGCTTATATTGTAACTTTTTCATTACTAGTCGTAGGGAAAAATCGAGACCACTTTTCTGTAGTACAACATGCATGCTACATCCAATTTTGAGGTGTATTTTGACCAGTCTCTACCTGGTAAAGATTTTTGTGAGGACTTACAATTTTTTTTTTTTTTTTTTTTTTTTTTTAAGATTAACTTCCCTTAGTTGTTACTATAAATAACTTATATTGTAACTTTTTAGCTCACCTGTCACAAAGTGACAAGGTGAGCTTTTGTGATCACGCAGCGTCCGTCGTCTGTCGTCCGTCCGTGCGTTAGTCCGTCCGTGCGTGCGTAAACTTTTGCTTGTGACCACTCTAGAGGTCACATTTTTCATGGGATCTTTATGAAAATTGGTCAGAATGTTCAGCTTGATGATATCTAGGTCAAGTTCGAAACTGGGTCACGTGCAGTCAAAAACTAGGTCAGTAGGTCTAAAAATAGAAAAACCTTGTGACCTCTCTAGAGGCCATATATTTCACAAGATCTTCATGAAAATTGGTCAGAATGTTCACCTTGATGATATCTAGGTCAAGTTCGAAACTGGGTCACGTGCCTTCAAAAACTAGGTCAGCAGGTCAAATAATAGAAAAACCTTGTGACCTCTCTAAAGGCCATATTTTTCATGGGATCTGTATGAAAGTTAGTCTGAATGTTCATCTTGATGATATCTAGGTCAAGTTCGAAACTGGGTCACGTGCGGTCAAAAACTAGGTCAGTAGGTCTAAAAATAGAAAAACCTTATGACCTCTGTAGAGGCCATACTTATGAATAGATCTTCATAAAAATTGGTCAGAATGTTCACCTTGATTATATCTAGGTCAAGTTCGAAAGTGGGTCACGTGTTTTCAAAAAGTAGGTCAGTAGGTCAAATAATGAAAAAACCTTGTGACCTCTCTAGAGGCCATATTTTCATGGGATATGTATGAAAGTTGGTCTGAATGTTCATCTTGATGATATCTAGGTCAGGTTTGAAACTGGGTCAACTGCAGTCAAAAACTAGGTCAGTAGGTCTAAAAATAGAAAAATCTTGTGACCTCTCTAGAGACCATACTTTTCAATGGATCTTCAGTAAAATTGGTCAGAATGTTCACCTTGATGACATCTAGGTCAAGTTCGAAACTGGGTCACATGCCATCAAAAACTAGGTCAGTAGGTCAAATAATAAAAAAACCTTGTGACCTCTCTAGAGGCCATATTTTTCATGGGATCTGTATGGAAGTTGGTCTGAATATTCATCTTGATGATATCTAGGTCAAGTTCGAAACTGGGTCAACTGTGGTCAAAAACTAGGTCAGTAGGTCTAAATATAGAAAAACCTTTTGACCACTCTAGAGGCCATATTTTTCAACGGATCTTCATGAAAATTTGTCTGAATGTTCACCTTGATGATATCTAGATAAAATTTGAAACTGGGTCACATGTTGCCAAAATTAGGTCAGTAGGTATAAAAATAGAAAAACCTTGTGACCTCTCTAGAGGCCATACTCTTCATGAGATCTTTATGAAAATTGGTGAGAATGTTCACCTTGATAATATCTAGGTCAAGATCAGAACTGGGTCATGTGCCTTCAAAAACTAGGTCATTAGGTCAGATAATAGAAAAACCTTGTGATCTCTCTAGAAGCCATATTTTTCAATGGATCTTCATGAAAATTGGGTCATGTGGAGACAGGTGTGCGATTCAGGACCATCATGGTCCTCTTGTTTATAATTGACTGTAGGGAAAAACCAAGACCACTTTTCTGTGGTACAACATAGATGTTACTTTCCAATTTTAGGTGTATTTTAAGGTATCTCTACCTGGTAAGGAGTTTTTTTGTGGACTTAGAAAACAAAACACTTAGTTATTACTAAACAACCACAAAATTAAAATTCCATTTGCAAATACAGGTGCTAGAGTAAAGAAATTTGCTGTGACGGGCGTATATTGTGACATTCTTGCACTCTTGTTGGGACTGGGGCCAGGGTCCATGCAAGGGGGGAATTTCGCATGATTTTTCAAAAAAATTCTTTTGACGGGGAATTTCAAACGTGAAAAGAAATGCAGACAAATATAAACATTCTTTTCAACTTTACTGACCCAAACCTGAATTCTGTTAATTATAAATTCTGCTGTATGAACTCTTCCAACTATAAACAACCTTACTCAGGCATCACACTTTATATTTTTTCTCTGAGCAACTGAATTTTCAGAAAAAAGAAGATTTTAAGGCCAACATGTCAACTGCAAAGCGCTTAGCACTGATGTTCTTGGACTAGAGGGGGGAATTTTTTAGCTCACATGTCACAAAGTGACAAGGTGAGCTTTTGTGATCGCGCAGCGTCTGTGCGTCCGTAAACTTTTGCTTGTGACCACTCTAGAGGTCACATTTTTCATGGGATCATCATGAAAATTAGAATGTTCACCTTGATGATATCTAGGTCAAGTTCAAAACTGGGTCACGTGCCTTCAAAAACTAGGTCAGTAGGTCAAATAATAAAAAAAACCTTGTGACCTCTCTAGAGGCCATACTTTTCATGGGATCTGTATGAAAGTTGGTCTGAGTGTTCATCTTAATGATATCTAGGTTAGGCTCGAAACTGGATCAACTGCGGTCAAAATCTAGGTCAGTAGGTCAAAAAATAGAAAAACGTTGTGACCTCTCTAGAGGCCATACTTTTGAATGGATCTTCATGAAAATTGGTCAGAATGTTCACCTTGATGATATCTAGGTCAAGTTTGAAATTGGGTCACGTGCCTTCTATAACTAGGTCAGTAGGTCAAATATTAAAAATAACCTTGTGACCTTTCTGTAGGCCATACTTTTGAATGGATCTTCATGAAAATTGGTCAGAATGTTCATCTTGATGATATCTAGGTCAAGTTCGAAATTGGGTCACGTGCCATCAATAACTAGGTCAGTAGGTCAAATAATAAAGAAACCTTGTGACCTCTCTAGAGGCCATATTTTTCATGGGATCTGTATGAAAGTTGGTCTGAATGTTCATCTTGATGATCTCTAGGCCAAATTCGAAACTGGGTCAACTGCGGTCAAAATCTAGGTCAGTAGGTCTAAAAATAGAAAAACCTTGTGACCTCTCTAGAGGCCATATTTTTCATGAGATCTTCATGAAAATTGGTGAGAATGTTCACCTTGATGATGTCTAGGTCAGGTTTAAAACTGGGTCACGTGCCTTCAAAAACTCATTACGCCACACCAAACTGATAAGTTGTTCATCGGATTTTTTTCTGAAAAATTTGAGGCGGCGAGCGAAAAAATAATTTAAATATTTTTTTTGGTTTTTGAGAAAATCAGGAGCGAGCGAAGAGCGAAGAAATATATTTGTCTTCATTTGGCTCTCGGCTGACTAATAAAAACCTTAAAATAGAATGTATAGCCCTTTTAAATTAAAAAGTAAGTCCCCAGGGATTGAGAAAATCTGACCTGCAGACGCACAACAAAGCGAACTCGTGAAAAAAGGTAATAACATTGTCATACAGTACACTGTAATCAAATAATGCATGCTTTTGAAAATGCTGTTAGAAAATATGTAATAAACAACAATGCATAACCTTACACCATACTTATCACATACATATGTGACTTGAATATTTACTGCTATGAAAATGTGGCATTCTTAGCTGACTTTACAAAGTTTTTGATACATCAAATATTTATGCGAGTGTTACTAGATCTATTAAAGCTTCTGATTTGAAACTTAGAACAGTTATTTACTGTCAAAGTCTACACCAGGAGAAACAATACTCTTAAGTCTGAATCTAGACAGAGTTATGCCCCTTTTTAACATAGAATATTTATGCCCCCCTTCGAAGAAGGAGGGGTATATTGTTTTGCAGATGTCGGTCGGTCTGTCGGTCGGTCAGTCGGTCGGAATGTAGACCAATCCATTTCCGGATGATAACTCAAGAACGCTTGGGCCTAGGATCATGAAAGTTGATAGGTAGGTTGGTCATCACCAGCAGATGACCCCTATTGATTTTGAGGTCTGTATGTCAAAGGTCAAGGTCACAGTGACCCTGAATAGTAAAATGGTTTCCGGATGATAACTCAAGAACACTTGGGCCTAGGATCATGAAAGTTGATGGGGAAGTTGGTCAAGACCAGCGGATGACCCCTATTGATTTTGAGGTCAGTATGTTAAAGGTCAAGGTCACAGTGACCCTGAACAGTGAAACGGTTTCCGGATGATAACTCAAGAACGCTTAGGCCTAGGGTCACGAAAATTGATAGGGAGGTTGGTCATGACCAGCAGATGACCCCTATTGATTTTGAGGTCAGTATGTCAAAGGTCAAGGTCACAGTGACCAGGAACAGTAAAATGGTTTTCGGGCAGTAAATCAAGAACGCTTGGGCCTAGTGTCAGGAAAATTGATAGTTAGGTTGGCCATGACCAGCAGACGACCCCTATTGATTTTGAGGTCATTAGGTCAAAGGTCAATGTCACATTGGCCAGGAACAGTTAAACGGTTTCTGATCTTCTTGTCCAAAACCATAGGGCCTAGGGCTTTGATATTTGGTATGTAGCAAAATCTAGTGGTCCACTACCAAGATTGTTCAGATTATTTCCCTGGGGTCAAATATGGCCCCACCCCGGGGGTCACATGGTTTATATAGACTTACATAGGAAAATTTTTTGAAAAACCTCTTGTCCATAACCACAGGGACTAGGGCTTTGATATTTTATATATGACATCATCTAGTAGTCCTCTACTAAGATTGTTCAAATTATTCCCCTAGGGTGAAATATGGCTCCGCCCTGGGGGTCACATGGTTTACATAGACTTATATAGGGAAAAACTTTGAAAATCTTCTTGTCCAAACTACAAAGACTATGGCTTATATATTTTGTAATGTAGCATCATCTAGTGGTTCTCAGCCAAGTTTGTTCAAATTATCCCTCTAGGGTCAAATATGGCCCCGCCCCAGGGGTCACATGGTTCATATAGACTTATATAGGGAAAAACTTAGAATCTTCATGTCCATAACTTACATCATTCAAATTTGGACCACATGTATAGTTTTGAGTGGCAAGATGAACCTTGACATGAGTTGACCTTGATTTTGACCTAGTGACCTACTTTCACATTTCTCAAGCTACAGCCTTCAAATTTGAACCACAAGCATAGTTTTGTGTACTGAAATGAACTTTGATCTTGAGATTGACCTACTTTCACATTTCTGAAGGTACAGGCTTCAAATTTGGACCACTAGCATAGTTTTGTGTTCCGAAATAAAATTTGACCTTGATTTTGACCTAGTGACCTACTTTCACATTTCTCAAGCTACAGCCTTCAAATTTGAACCACGTGCATAGTTTTGTGTACCGAAATGAACTTTGATCTTGAGATTGACCTAGTGACCTACTTTCACATTTCTCAAGCTACAGGCTTCAAATATGGACCGCATGCATATTTTTGTGTTCTGAATTGAAATTTGACATTGATTTTTACCTATTACCTACTTTCACATTTCTCAAGCTACAGCCTCCAAATTTGAAGCACATGCATAGTTCTGTCTACCAAAATGAACTTTGACCTTGAAATTGATCTAGTGACCTACTTTCACATTTCTCAAGCCACAGCTTTCAAATTTGGACCACATACGCATTGTTTTGTACCGAAATGAAATTTGACCTTGATTTTGACCTTGAGCTAGTCTTGAAATTTGGAACATTCAAAAATGGCTCAGTGGATGGCGCCAAGTTCACTCTGTAATCTCTTGTTAGGTTAATAGGTTAAAGGTCAAGGTCAGATTAAACCAGAATGGTAGAACTTTTGTTTACAGTGAGCATATAATGTCTGTTCCATGTGCAATTACTAAATGCATCAAGGGGGGCATTTCGTGTTCGACAAGCTCTTGTTTTAATTAAGTTTTATATAATGACCAATAGCTCTGTACTTTAATAGCTTATGACTATTATGCCCCTTTTACTGGCAAAGCTCTGATTCAGAAAAGTCGAGCGTGATGTCTTATGTACAGCTCTTTTTCTAACTTTAAACTTTCATAACATATCAAATTTGTTGAAACAAAGTCTCAATTAAAGTCTGATATGGAGATTAACGTGCATTAACAATAGTCTACTAAATGATTGGAAAATTTGAAAATCGAAACTGTTCTGAAAACAAGTCGTAATGTAAATTCCTTACCCCACCAACTTTCGTATGCAAATGCTGATCATTTGGACAGGAAAAAACAGAAAACAGATAAGTGGCATGCATCAATAAGTATTTACCCTTACCAAAATAATGTAGATTGATGTTATCAAATAAATTAGTATGTTTTTCTTCATCCAGTTTTCAATGAAATAAATCAATATTTGTAGCATGTAATTTGGTAAATATTTGAAGAAAATGGCGTAACTGCATAAAGGGGAAATAACTTTAATGCAACTAAATATGAGTGTCATGATTTATTATAGACGATGTGTGCGTAGTATGTATTTATTTTGATTAAAATCCATTTGAGAACAATCTGGGACTGGAATTATAAGCATTTATACACTTTTACGTCCGTAAAAAGTAGCGCACCAAAAAATTTTGGATTGATTTTTTTCAATGGGGCGAGCGCAAGCCAAAAACAAAAAAAAATAATTTTTTTGTGTTTCTGAAAATATACGAGCGGCAAATCCGATGAACAACTTTTTAATTTGGTGAGGCCTTAGGTCAAATAATAGAAAAACCTTGTGACCTCTCTAGAGGCCATATTTTTCAATGGATCTTCATGAAAATTGGTCAGAATTTTTATCTTGATGATATCTAGGTCAGATTCAAAACTGGGTCACATGAGCTCAAAAACTAGGTCACTATGTCAAAAAATAGAAAAAACAGCGTTATACACAGTTCAAAACTGGGTCATGTGGGGACAGGTGAGCGATTCAAGACCATCAAAGTCCTCTTGTTTTGTATTGTGGGGAAAAACCATACTATTTTGAGGGGGGGAATGGGGCCCATATTCGGCCCCAAATTTTGTCAAACGAGAGCCTTGAGTTGTGATCCGCAAAGAATGACAACTCTTGCCTTGGGCTAGTACTTCTAAGCAGATACTTCCCTTGCAATTGAGTGGAAAATGAAAATGGTTTAAGACACAATATCATACTTCTTTGCACAACAAAAACATTTATGATTTATTAATTTGTAACAGGCCAATAAAATGAAATAACAGTCAGTATTTTATAGGGCAGATAATACAGTTTTGCTTGTATCAAAATGTCACAATAGAAGCATTTCTGTAACACAGAACAGGTAGGATTAGTAAAGGTGCAATTATTTTGATGTCTATTTCCGATGCCTACATTACTGAGATTTTTGTGTGTGTCAGACTTGTACATATTTAATCCTCCTTTCACATGTTATGTCTTGCTAGCTCAATTTTCATGTCTGTTGAATTGAGCAAAGTTTTCCTCAACATTGTTACTGTAAAATCATTAACATAGACGGTGAACTAATTTTTGTGGATTTTTGGGTTTTGTCAAGTTGTAGGCCATTATACAGTTTATCTTTGAAATCCACAAATTCTTAGCCATTTTGAGCAACATTTTATGTCAACAAAATGATTTAGCACTTGATTCTTATAAATTGTTTTTCATGCTTTTTCTTCCAGGCAAGCATTACAACTCATCTACAGACCATTTCATTGGTTGAGAACATGCGAACAGATCCCATCATGTTAGCGGAACTTGCTCAGTTCTACCACTGTGATATGAGAAGGTGCCTTGTAGCTCTTCAGTACCTTTTGGAATCTGGAGGAGGACACACGATCTCCCACAAAGTTGTACAAGTTTTTAAAAATTCCCAGAAAACTGCCGATGCTCTAGGATTAGAAATGGAAAATTCTCAAAGCAGTATACAAAGTGACAGCTGCTTGACATTCAGGACAGAAAAATTGAACATTGATCAGAAAAGTGAAATGAGTAGAGACGTTGATAATAGTGACGATGATTTTGTTTCACTTAAGCCGTTAAAGAAGAGGCGACGTGTGTTGGAAGATGATAATTCTAATTCGGTAGACGCTTGTTCTCAAGTCACTTTAAATAGGCAGACAGAGGTTATAGCTGTAGATGATAATGAGGAAGTGAAGAATTATCCTCCAGTTCATAGTATAGGGTTGGAGTCTCTCATAGGTGGCAGAGATATCTCCATAGCTGATTTTCTTACTCAGGGACTGAAGGTTAGTTTCTTCTTGTTTCTGAAAAACAAAAATTATAATGAATTATATGTTTAACAATGTTTTTTTTGCATCTTACATAAGTTAAAAGTCTGTGTGAAATACCACTGTCCACTTCTCTCTTTTCAGTTAGTGAGTCGAGTCTAGCTGTAACAGTTAAATTGTTTTAGTGATAAAATTAATGGTGTGCAGTTGAGATGCTTTCTTTGTTATCAGTTTTTTTCCCACCTGCAATTTTCAAGAGGGATGTTTTGATTGAATTTTGTCTTATTAGGCCTCCTATGCAAGTGAATTGATAAATAATTCATTTAAATTCTTGTTCATTATGTAAAATATAGTGATGCTCTACCTTATGGGCACTCATTTCAGAAGACAACCTACTACTGTAGATACTGTTTAAAAGAAGTCGTGCTGTCTTTTTACTAACTTTCCAACTCGTTAAGACAGGTTACTTCATTTTTAACCCTTTTCATGCTGGACATGATTGATTCTGCCTTTGCAGCCAGTGTAGATTATGATCAGCCTGCACATCTGTGCAGTCTGATCATGATCTGCACTGTTCGCCATTCAGTCATTATCTTTTTGTTAAGCATCCCTTTTAACAGTTAATGGTACTGTCAAAATGGAAAGATGGCCAAGTTCATTATTAGAAATTTAGCAGGGTAAGGGTTAAGGTATTTGGGTTCAGGACCATAACTTATATTAGTAGAGGAATTTTACTGTATCATTATTCTATAAATTCCATTTCAGGCCAAGTCAACTGCCACTCTTCAGGAAATGATTTGTACATGTTGTTGTATAAAACAGACTTCAGGGATGGATCCCTTCTACAACAATCTACACATAGTGTTACCATTTACTACAAAAGTAGTGGACTCTGTGTTCAAGGTGTCTCAGGACTCCAGTAATAGTAAATCTAAAAAGAGAAAAAGAATTCGAATAGGAAGTGATTTATATGATAGTGAAGCATCAAATGATGCAAGTAATGTTGAACATTCTGATGATAAACTGGAAGAAGAGATTGAAAATGATCGGACAGAATTGGAAAAGTTGGCAAAAGGAAGCAAAGTGGAGAATTTGTGTTTAGCGAAGAGTTTGTCACATTTTACAAGATTTTATGACACAATGTCATCGTTAGATGTGCTGGAATCTAACGATAGAATGAAAATTTGTGATAAAATGCAGAGTTTTAAGGGCAGGGATGTGAAAGGTACTCTTGTTGCAGGCGTGGGAAACGAGCTTGCCAGTTTCCCGACACAGTGTGAATTAGATCTAGACTCTCATAGAATGTATAGTTCAGAGATTGAAACAAGAAGTATATGTAAAATGTACAGGGAGTGCAGTGCAGTGAAGGAAGAGGCAGAAAAGTTGAATGGTGAAAATGAGACTTTTGCAGAAAACTTCACACTACCAGTCAGCAGGCAGAATGAACATTTTACCCTAGTCGATAACAGTAGTATAAGGTAAGATTAAAGCCCACGAACAAGTCGGCATGAAATGCCTTTTTACGTACAGGATATTCAGTATTACAGTTTAACCTGCCATAGCAGCCACCTGTATTAAACAGCCACTTGCTCTAAGCAGCCAGTCAGCTAACTTCCCAGACCGACTTTGTTCTAATTTCAACTTGTTTTAAGCAGCAAAATTGTGTCATCCCCTATGGTGGCTGCTTGATGACATTAACTTTATTTAGTACTAAGTGGTGGGGGTGGGGTGGGGGGGGGGACTTTTCATACTGGAGATTTTGAAAGTGATGACCTGTTTGTACATTTAAATTTTACTTTTCATACAGATGATAGATTTGTAGGACATGTCTCATCGAAAACTTCCTACTTGTATAGTGATTTGTAGTTGATTATTTTAGATTTCATAAAAGTGTTGAGGAAGTTGAAAAAAGTTAAGCATGTACCTTTATTCCTTAACAGTACTCTCAATTTACAGAGAGTAGAGGCAGTTGTCAGATTCTTTTCCTATCAGCATTTTCATCCATGTTAAGATTTTTGTGTTTACTCGTTCATCAGATTTATTCTTTAGTTTCTTAGTTACAATAGTGATATGTAATTTTCAGGTTACTACAATTTGATTAAGTCATTAGTTAAAAAAGTTGATAACGGTACTCTTTTGAAAAGTCAGCTTTTTGCAGAAATTTGATAAAAATTTGTAAAGAGACACGTGTAAAATAGAAAATGTAGGAACTCCACAGGACGCCCAACATGACATAAAAATAAAATGATCGAGCCTGTTATGAAACATGCTACCATCCACACCCTCTAGCCCAGGTTTGAGCAGTACTCAACATTTGCACATGTCTCAAGTGCCAAAATACAATAAAGTCTTGCAATTAAACTGTTTCCTTTATGTTATACAGCATTCCTGGCGAGTACAGAAGAGCATGCGACAATTCTGTGGACAATCTACCTCTGGTATCACATTCACACCTTAGAACAGTTCACCTAGACTACCTACCAACTCTCAGGGAAATCTGCAGAACAGAGCAGTGTAGGCAGGTCACAAACACTAAAAGAAGGTAACATGATTGCTTTTAGATATACATGTACATTTAAAACTTTTGAACATGCTATATTAAGGTTGTTTGATCTTTCACCTTAAACTGTACGGCAGTAAGGTTACAATTAAATTGTTTGGGAAATAGATTTTAGTTTTATGTGCTTTGGTGGCAAATAAAACACAGTTTTTAGTTAAGATGAAACGTTTTTTTGCGAACAAAGCACACAAAACTAAAATCTATTTCCGGTGGGGCACCTGGGGTCTGCCTCCACCATTAAAAAGCTGGAAAGTCGCCATATGATCTATCATGTGTCGGTGCGATGTTAAATCCAACCAAAAAAAAAAGAAATTTCCTTTCTAATATGTTCGAATTACACCAGGAAGGGATACTGGTCTGGAATCCTTTTTTAGGCAGAATAGCCAAAAGTAGGTCATTTTGCGAAATGTGTTTTAATCGACAAGACAATACACAGTAGAATCTTTCTTTGTTTATATAAAAGAAAATCTTAAGAGTGTAAGAATAAACTACTTTATAGTTTGCAGGGAAATCTGTAATCTAAGAAAGAAGAAGTATAAGTCAGAGTTGTGCAGTAATGATTTTATATGGTTGCTGCTTGCATACAAACTTCAGTTGCTGTGAATACTTGTGACATTATTTGAATAGTGCATTACATGTGTTATAAGCCCTTCTATTTTGTATATAGAACTAACTTTAGTTTAAACGCATCTAGAACTTTGTCTTTTGAAAAGTTTTAACAAACTGATGTTTTAGAATTTTCTGTTTGACTGATTAATGTTCCTTTTTTTCAGGTTTCATCATTATTTGGACAGTATCACTCTTCCATTAAAGGATAGAACAATGTCTACCCTAGCAACAACATTTGTTTGATATTTTCCAAGTATTGATGTCAGAGAGTATGACATTCCTGTTAAGAAAACCTCAAATTCTGAGTGTAGACTGGTCTTGGGAATGCAGGCTTGCCACTTACCGTATAGCGGGTTATTTCTGCGGTCAAAATATTCTGCGTTTTGGTGCCAAAAATTGTGTAAGAAATTTCTGCGTGTTAAATTTCTGCGTTTTCACATAAAAGGAAGAGAAATTTCTGCGTTTTCGATACCAAGGAGGAGGTAATTCCTCACATGATCAGGTGCCGTGAGTATGATAGCATATAAAAAACAATAAACTGAATTACTGGTATTTGCTGTAAAGTAACTGCTTTAAATTTAATGAATACATTGTAGGATATAATAACATGCAAATTGAAAAATATAAGTCCAACAACAATTATACAAACTACAACTGCAGACTACGATATATCGGCATAACAGGTTACACGTATGAAGGTTAATAGAGTATAGTTTGAAAGATCTTCATAAGAACAACTCAAGTGATCATTCACAAAACAACAACGTTTTCTGAGGGATTAACAGTTAGGACTTTGATTGATCATCACACCTAATTATACCATTATAAGTAATTGTTAGATTACGAAGGTAATTACCAATTATTACCTCGGGTAACATATCGTGAAACAACGGTGGTGAAAAAAAAATGCAGATTTTTTGCTGGATGAATATTCTGCTGGAAATATTTTTGCGAATCTACCGAGAGACCGCAGAAATGCAGAAATACCCCCAGCGCCCCCACCACCCCCGTAGAAATAACCCGCTAAACGGTAAGCCGAAAATCAACCAATTGGATGCTGTGGTTTTAAACAGCTCCTTCATGACAGGGCCATAAATGGCAGCACGTTTTACATACTGTTACCGAGAATTTCTTTTTTATTCAATAGCTCATTTGTATAGATGAATTTTGTATCAAAGAGCATTTTTGTAGAAAGACAAATGTATTTTTGTTATGTTTAATGTACAGTCTTGCAATAAATGAATTGTACACATTTATAGTACTGCATGGCAAAGTTTGTATCTTATTGTCCAAAGATAATGGTGAATCTACATGTTTGTGAGTTTTACACATTTATAGATGTTTTTATTGGGAATGTATGGATAAGATTTAATACTATTTTAAGGTTAGTGTCAAACATAAAATGATAAGTTGTTATTCTGTATGGATGTCACAGTGTTGAATAATGTAAGACTGAAATACAGATGGTCATGTCACATATTGTTTTATACATGACATAGTTCAATTCTTTGGAATAAATTGTTTTAGTTAGCTTGGTAGAGTATTGATGTATTAATAGAGTTCTCTGTGGCGATTTGATAAAAGACATTATGTCTGAAATCATTCATCTTCCACCTCTGATAAATGTGGGGAAGTTGGCAGTTACTTGAGGAGAAAAGGTATTACTGGTACAGTATCCAGGAACACTGGTTGGGTTATGTGCACGCCAAAATGAGCAAACTGTTATTAGAGAATAATGCGATAAAAATATATGTATTTATTCGTTGGTTAAAATATTACGTTTTCTTATCACAGAGGGGACAATTTTTATTTATTTTCTCAGCTGAAGTGCTTTGTGAGGTAATACTGATTTAAAGAACCTTAGATTTATAGATTCAAAATGAAAAAGTCTTTGAAAAAAGAAGCTTATTCAGTTTGAAGCATGAATTTCTTATTTACCTTTGATCAATTTAGAGCTTGAAAGGATTTCAGTAAACATACAGTAAACATACTGATGGAAATTCCTGGACATTTCCAAAAAAGAAAAGTTAACAGATGTGTTTTGTAAGTACTGTAAAATCAGCAATTAACCAGAGTGAATTATTTTCCTGTATTCATTAAATTTTACGCTCACGAAAGTGTTTGTACTGTTTGAAATGGCACTATATTCTCACAAATTGGCTTTATATTCTCACAAGTTGGCCTTACATTCTCACAAGATGGCCGAGTATTCTCACAAGTTGGCCCTATATTATCACAAGTTAGCCATGTATCCTAAATATTCTGCTACAGGTAACCAGTTAGAATATCTTCTGATTTTACACTCTTACTCTATTCAGAAAGCATGTTTGAATTATGGTGCAGTTAATGTTATCTTGTTTGAATATGCTTTTCTTCTGTTACATCTAAATAGAATTAAATGCTTTAAAGCAGGTCTGTGATCTTGGAGGTTAAAATTTTCATATTGTTTTGTTTCATGCCCAAACCTGTAAGTAGTATGTCACTTTAATCCAATTTGTAGGTTAAGGTCATACACCAAGGTCAGATGTTTACAGTCCTACCTTAACCACTACGTAGAGGACTTTTGAGAATATTTTGAATAGCAAGATGAATTGTCCAGCACAGTACCCCAACTAAAGGTTTCAACAAAAGTACAAGGTCCTTTTACTAATCCACACCATATCTCTGTGTTTTAGCTATACTTTCGAGAAATTTATAACACAAGCATATTTCTGTGGTTGAAGGTGGGGATAGATATATGTGACTTGAGGGAAACTGTTTAGGCATTAATGAGACTTTGCCGAGTAATCTCAAATCCGTTACTTGATAGTCGGATTTTTCCATCTGCACCTTCAACAAGTGATAGATTCTTTTACTTGCAAGCCATATTCTTTAATTGACAGAAGAAATAAAGTAAAACATATGATTTTCCTATGATAGTATCTGAATTTATGCATTCATTCATAAATGGCAGCATGCCAGTCATCGTACAGCCCCAGGGTGTAAGACAAGTTTTTCTAGCACTGTTTTTGCCCTGGGAAAATCATGTCTGGCATTCAAGAATAATTATTATTATATGATGACATTTTGCATATACATTTGGTTTAAGCTGTGTGATTGGAGTACTCCAAATAAACTTTCGGTTTCAAATTTCAGTTCAGGGGTTTTGGTCAACCATAGAAGGATGTTTTTTTTTTGTACATAATCTTTTATTTATAATGAAAATTTTAGATATTGTATTCAGTTTAATATACCCATTGAATGAATTATTTATATTGATGTATATTTTATGAATTATTATTTGCATGAGACAGAACTCGTTTTAATCAAGTAGAATCAATTAGAAAAAAATGATATTGAATGGAAACTTAGAGTAACTTGACTAAAATTGAAATATCATCTTTCTGCAGTTTTCCATTAATTCCTCGATGTTTGTATTTTTGATCAACTGTATAATGCATTGTTATATATCTAATATTTATTTCTTGATTTTTGTGATTGCATGTAAAACTTTAAACATGAAAAAGTCTTTGTTATGTATGACAGAAATGTTGAGCATAGGTAGCAGAGTATGACTTCATGGTGGAATTGTGTTAAATATATTCGAGTTGGCTAGAAACACTAGCCGGAATAGCAATGGCTGTGGAGAATCAAACCCAGATTGCTAGCACATTCCATCCAGTTGTTAGATTCATCTTTGATTCATTTGGTTTCACAGGACAGAACCATCACCAGTGAAAACATCAGATAGCTATGGTCTTCACCAAGCAGCTGTAGTAACTGTTCTCAGTAAATGAGCGTTCCATTAGAACTGAACATCAGATTAAACCAGTGAATAATTTTACTGATCTTAGAGAACTTATAATCGCAGTACCAGTCTTTAATTGCTGTGTTACGGCTGTAAAAAACTCGTACTTCGAATCGGTGTTCTGATATTTTCTGATCTTCAAGTGCATGGACAATAAGAGTTTCGTTTTAGCCGTTTCTAGGAGGCACGGTATTAGCTTGCTTGTTAAACAACTAAGCATTCTATGCTGCCTAGGGATCTTACAGTTTTTAAGAAAACTATAGGGAGTGTATGGTGAGCTATCCTATTTGTCCAATGCATCTGCTTCTGCCGCCACTAAAAGATTTATGGTTAAAGTTTTGATGCACTTTCATTTTAAATTACGTCTGTTATTACTAAGGCCCTATTACTAAATGGACTTGCTTCAATTCTTTATTAACATCCGCATTATTTGGAAATAGGGCCATATTTTGTGTACTAAGGCCAGAGGTTTTTAATAACTTGGGTTGCGGGAGCGCCGGTCCTAATTCTCCAAAATCCAAAATAAAAATAAAATTCAAAATTGCGATTTTATTTTTATTTTCCCCGACGCTTGCATCTACTTTCCGTGGTGGAAAATAAAACAGTCTATTAACCTACAATAAATATCACAGCGCGTACAAAGGACTTCCGATATTCTCAAAGGACGACAACATCAATACACCGTGACATAACTTTACTAGAATGACGTGACTAGCCTGGCCCCATAACTAATCAAAGCGGTTTTTGAAGTGTGTGACAGTGTGAAAGTATCGTGTCTGATAGAGAACGTCTGTAAATATAAACCGTTATCCAGATCAGCTGACATGTTTAGAAGGCGTTAATTGCAGACAACAAAAAGCTTGGATTAAATTGGCGAAACAAGCTCCTAAGTCGGAAGACAAAGTAACTCAATTGTGGAAAATATATCGATAATTTCAGCACAAAAACCTCAGCAAGTAACTATATTTTAGCAAATGACATTTCACATCCAGTTTAAATTAGGAAGTGTCTAGGGGTACGGATCCGTACCTCTAGACCCAGATTCTAGAGGTACGGATCCGTACCCCTAGACAACACTGTATAGGATTGTCTACGGGTACGGACCTCCCGTTTACCAGGTATTTTGGGTTGTTTTTGTCTTTATTTTTATTTAAATGTAATTAATAATGTAGCTTTAAAGAAATTTCACAATATTATTGCACTTACATGGTTTATTTTGCAGTATTTTACCGATTGTTTACATTCATCTCCGGTAAGGATAAAAACCGAGAACTTCCGAATGAGCGGTGTGTGGTATAATATAATGTTTATCGTTGTCATCTTATTGAAAAGAGCGTTCAGTTATAGCCTGGCAGTGACCACATACTGTATTTGAAAATTGATAAAGAGCATATTAAAGATGATGAAGTAATCAAGCCAGACTACATCCAGGCCACACCACGAGGAGGCGCTCTTGTTCATGGCCCATTTTTTTTTTAATCTGGTTTTGAAGTAGTACTCCGAAATGGAAAAATTTTGAAAAATGTTAAATCATTTTATTTTCATCGAAATTTTCTAGACATCTATAAACTGACTTTTTGACATTTTTGTTTCATAAGTTTGCCAAATAAAAGACATTAATATACTGTACAATATTTCTTTTGTTTCTTTTGTTGATACAATTATATGCACTTAAACAATGTATTGCAAACAAAAACATAATTCATATAAAATGTAATTATCTGCACTTAACAATAATGTATTGCAAACAAAAACATATACATAGGAAATGTTACATTATTTGATACTGATATAGGAACGCGCCTCTAGACAAATACAGAAGATGTAAAATTTATTATAGTGCTGTACATGAACTAATTTTATAACGAGAAGATGAATTAAAATGAGACATGTAGGGTATCTTGAAAAGAATTTAGTAATTTGTCTTAACATTGCAGAATAAGATAGTGAAATGTACATCTGGAGGCACGTCCCTATAAATGCTTGTTCTCTTTTTTCGTCTTTTAATTCATTTCTATCTTTCTTTCTTTGTTTTTTTTTTCATATTTTTTTTCTTTCTTGTTTTTTTTTCTTTTTTTTTCTTTGTTTTTTTTTCTGTTTTTTCTTTTCTTTTTTTTTTTCTTTTTTTTTATATGGCATTCAGTCACCGAGCACAATGCAAAAAATCAAGATTAATTTGTTTCCTTTTGTGTCATTATTTCTAACCTGAAAAGTTTCAGATAAAATGCTTCCAGTTTTCTTTGATAATCATTAAATTGTTCTCGGTAGCTCAATGCTGCACATGAATATAGATAAGATTAAAAATACACATAATAAAGACAATTGAAAGACAAAGCATTATTTGGTATTTATGCATGATATCTAATTCTGTAGTAACTTGCATATACAACGAATATTTATACAGCATACATTATATACCGGTGCGCGAACGCCAGGTGTGATCCAAAGTGAACCACCCTATACCGGTGTCTAAAACGTAGCGCAGTCAACGCAGAACCAGTATTTTCTCTTTGGAGCAACAGAGAGCGCAGCGCAATGATAATGTAGCCATGCCAGACAAAGATCACAGCCTATGCATCTAGTTTCCAAAGGTTCATCGCAAACTTTACACTGCCAGTCTCTTTTTAGCGTGTAATATAAGTTCACTAACATAATCCCAAGCATTATCTTCAAATCTGCTTCTTATAGGCTCAAGATTTTGTTCTGTTGCCGCAAGATGGAGTGTGTCAGCTGTAGAAACAACATTATCTATCTTAATTAGAGTACCATTATTTAGGCATTCGGCAGTAACGTCGTCATTGACGAACCAACTCAACATCTTTGTGCACTTTTCTTTCTCTGTGAGCTGGTCAAATGGCCTCAAAGGACGTTTTAGCTTAAGTTTTTTCTTAGGCAAACCGATCACTGTGAGTTCTGAACCTTTCGGGCGTCCACGTTTTTTAATGTTTGGGGGTAATTGGATGTTTCTGAAATCATCGAGAACATGTTCATGAGCATTTATTTCCTCAGTAGGAATTTCTTCAATACGCGGAGGATCAATTTCGAGATCGTTGTTGTCCTCAGTAACTGTTATTTGTTGAACTTCAACAGGAGTGTCATTAACGGCAGTTTCAGTACCATTACAGTCATTTTCCGTTTCCGCTAAAATCAATTCTGGTTGATTGGTTTCAATCTCCGTTGCTGAATCCGTTGATGCCTCAATGACAACATCTTTACCACTCTCCCATGCTTGCAGAAGAGTACTTAATTGCTGTAGACGTAAGTCAAAGACGCCGCCAGTTTCTTCCGCGGCACATGAAGCCAGACGTTGAGAGATGTGAAAAGCCGCTCTGTAGCGCTGTTGCTGAGACGTTGGTTTAGCCGTTTTTTGCTGCCGGTCAGTTGACATGATATTGTCCGTCTGTGTGATATGTAATGAGTGAAGATAGTGTTTTCGCGTCCACCTTCGGGGAATCAAAGTTTCATCATAAATTGGTTGTTCCAGTTTGGCTCTTACTGCGAATATGTGTCTGCACGGCAATATAAACTGACTGTTAAAAGTACATGAACACGACTCACTTGTTGCGATTATTGCTGTGTTGTTCACCTTGAATGAGTCAGCTGCGTGCGGCATTAAATCAACATTTTCATATCTGTTCAGTTCTTTATCAAGAATATTGAATGCATATGGGGTGAGATTCTGCCTCAAGATTGTTTTCACATTTGTTTCATCGCCTACATATGTAACTGGCACCTTCGAACTGGCTTGGCAAACTTTTCCATCAATTTCAGTGCGATGCGTTTCAAGGAAAGTACACATGTCCGCCGCAAATGAATCAAATTTTGCGTTTTTGTCCACTACTTGCTTGATTTTTTGGTTAATACTTTCTAGTCTGTTATTTGTTTTATTTCCTAAAGAGTAAGAGCTAGACAGACCCACTACCCATTGATCTTTTATTGAGTCCCAATGTTGACTGAAGTAAGCGATTGCAGGCTGAATGTTTGTACCTTCAAGCAATTCTTTGTTGTCCTTATATTCTGACAAAGAGTTCGAGTACGCTATCTTCTGGAGAATTTGTAAGACACTGTCTCTCTGAGCTCTATTCACGCCCATTTTTTCTGAAGTGACTTCCCTACGAAACGTGCGCAATACATGGAATAGACAGACTCTAAGCGAGGCATCTGGGAACTCTTTACTAAAGACTTCACGCTCGACGAAATCTTTATCTGACATTACAGTTTTCACCTGTGACCAAGCGGGATTTTGTTCTTTGAACATTGATACCATTTGTGTAATCATGTCTTCAGTCTCTACGGATCCGTACCTCTAGAATCTGGGTCTAGGGGTACGGATCCGTACCTCTAGACCCAGATTCTAGAGGTACGGATCCGTACCCCTAGACACTTCCTTTAAATTAATACATTTTTTCCGACCGGTAATAAATTTGCTACTTATTTTGGATTTTCATCAATGATAAATCCTTTTACAGTATTTTTAGAAGAAAAAAAAAACATTCAATTTGTCTCCTGACCTATTAAAAACTGATATCTTTGACACATTTCCACCAGCACATGGCAGCTGACATCAAAAGGAGTGTCGGCAAAATTTTCCTTTATTGATTTTCTTTGATGTTTATCATGTTGGGTATTGCAAGGTGAATGACGTAATTTGACATAATTCTACTCCAAGTAAAATGTACTTCAGATTTTTTAAGTGGATTTTCGTTTTGTAGCTGAACAACAGTAAGTCTGGTGATTTTAATAAAATGCTGACTGTTGCTATAAATTTAAAAAACAATAATTTTTTTTTTTTGTAAAAATAAGATGTTTTCTAATCAATCTAGTGGTCGTTTTCTCTAAATTCTATTACTTTATGCACTGTTCTGAACCAATTAGTATGGTGATGATAGTAATGATTATGGTGATGATGATGTTGATGGTATTGAAGGTAACTGTACAAAGTGAAAATACGTAGGACTCCAAGAAAATTTAAGAGGGACTCCAAAATCTGAATGTTAGGCAGTCCTGACTCCATGAAATTGAATCATAATGGAAGCCCTGCACGGGTACTGAACTCCATGTATGGACCAATTACTTTTAATATTTTAAAACATTTGAAACTGAGTAATATTACAAAATCTTGAACTATTAAAGAAAAAGTATGTGTAAGTTTGAATGTAGTACCTTTGCTGATTGTTTTTAAAATTTGCAATTTAAATTTTAAAGTCTACCTCAAATTACTTTCAAAGTTGTAGCCAGATATGGAGTTCAGTAACGTTTAAGAGATCCCTCACACTTAACAGGCTTGGGACTGTCTGGCATGTATTGTGTAAAATGGCCCATGTCGGAGCATAAATGAAAAATGGAGAAATCATAAAAGAAAAAAGTGAAAAGCTATTTCCGTCTTCCTTAACCCTTACAATGGTACAACCGATTGGTTTTGCCTTTGCGACCAGTGCAGACCTAGATCAGCCTGCACATCTGTGCAGACTGATCATGGTCTGCACTGTTCGCCATTCAGTCAGTACATTTTGAGTGAACACCCCTTCGAATGATAAATGGTATTGCCCAAATTGAATGATGGACCTGTCCATTTTAGAAACTTAGCCTGCTAAGGGTTAAAAGGTCAGAAACACAATATGCATAGGATGTGACAACAATACTACACTACACTATATATAATCACACCAACACCAGAAACAGAATACAATGCCAGGTGTGTTTAGTCTCTATTTATTAGCAAGCTATACATATGTTTAAAGCAGGCAAGCAACATGCAAAAAATTTCAAGTATTTAATAGTTTCTACAACATAATATTATAACATACAACATGGAGGCTTTAATAAAGAAAGTGGGAATAAAATGCTTCAAATTGGGAAAATAACTTGTCTGATTTATCTAGACTGTGTTGTGAATCTACATTTGCCTGAAACAACAATTTTTTTTAACCCAGTGGCACTTTTTACAAAATAAAATTGTTTGTTTTTTTTTTCATTTTTTTTTCCGATGCTAACATTTTCCTACTTTATTTTTATTTTTATTCCCTCCTCCTAATGCTCATTTTTGGAAAATCTCCCGTAACCCAAGTTATTAAAAAACTGGCCTAACGTTTCATAAATTATACCCCATCCCTTTTATATTTGGACTTTTGTACACTTTCACTCTGTACTTGAATTATAACTACACATTTATTATTACCTGGATGGTGTCACTTATATAGGATCAACGACGACCCTCCCCGTATCGACAGAATGAATGTGCAGCGAACTTACTGGCGCACAAGCATGACAAAATTTCCAGAAATTAAATGCCCCTCCATACTTCATAAACACCTAGTGGCCAGTTCCGGGAACTGTAAAAGAAATCTCTTAATAGGTTAAACTACCAATTTTTCCTAAAAAAAAAACGGGATGATACTAGCGAATCCTGACAGCATTTCCGAACGTTTCACTGATACTAATTTATATGTGCACAGAAAGCGATTCTGTTATCGCTATATAGTACCGAGTCTGTGTAGAGATCAATTTTCAAAGTAAAAGGAGAATGGATGAAATGACAAAATATAGGGGCTGGGGGACGAAATTATCAAAACGGAGACGAACTGACGAAATATATAGGGGCACGAAATGACTGACGAGTGACCTGTTACCAATCCATTTTATGCATTCATTGTCATTTACCATTCTTATTATTTTGTTGCTGTTTATTTTGCTGTTGTCGGGCCTTGACTTTTATCAATAAACTTGAAACATACAATTTCGGGACAGCTCGCTGTTTTCCGACTATACTCGTATATAATGCACCTTTAATTTACTTCCGTATATCTAGTTTCGTGATTAGGTTAACTGTTAAAATACACGACTAAACAATAGTCCCTCAGCAAACACTGGACTAATCTAAAATTTTCAGATTTCGTGCTAGTAACGTATCGTAATAGGCATTTAGGACTAAATTGTTTTGAAGTTATATATAATGTAATACTTTTGTTTTGAAAACGAAAGTTGTAAACGAGAAAAACATGGCGGAAAGAAGGAAGTTTACTGAAAGTGTGCTCGGTGCCTCTGATGAAATTTATGATTACAACTGTTCCCCTTGCGAAGAATCTGGAGTATATAAGGAAGCACATAAATACTGTGATAGTTGTAAATTGTATTATTGTAAGAAATGTCTCGGCGATCACAACAAGTTTCCGGCTTTAAGGGGTCACCTGATAAAAGATGTGACCTCTCAACCGAAACCTGCTGTTCCAACTGGAGCACCAGTCGTATCCGTACCAGCACCACCAGCTGAGCCGTGTGACAACCATCCTGAAGAAATGATAAAGATGTATTGTGGTGAACATGATGTTGTCTGCTGTACTGTGTGTATAGCACTCGATCACAGGTATTAGCTTCTATTTATATAGAAGGCCTAAATATTACATACGATTTTACTATTTTTCCTTATAATTCATTGGCCCAAATATACATTGCTATCTTTCTTGTATGAAATTCTGTTGCAAATCCAATATTAGATTTGGACAAATACCTGATGTTGTAGGCTCGATTTGATTGAGCCTGTTTATGGACAGTAATGGAAATGCATGCTTCCGTCTTTTTAATTGAAAAAGTGCCTAACACTGTATCTAGATTTCCGGTGTAGACTGATGTTGATTATTATACTTTTACTTTTTAGTATTGATTTTCTAAAATAGATGTATTTTCGGTTTGTTTCGGAAACAAAGGGACATTTTATGCTAATACTCTTACAGTTGTTTATACACTGTATTACGAAGTAGGTCAGTCCAGACTTCGGAGGCCGGCTTGAATAAGACATTTCTTTTGACAAGCAGGTACATGGTCCATTACACATTATGTAATTTGTTTCTTTTAGAGAAGGCAAAGGCGTTCACTACATTCTAAACTCGGCTAAAAATATCCGAAAAAAGCAAGAATACATCGACTACGTGGAAGAGGTGAAAAGAATCAAAACCGTATACGAAGACACTAAACAGTCCATCCAAGATGAAATGAAGAAAATGAGTAAAGTAAAAACTGAAATTACAAATGAAATCAAAGAGTATAAAAGAGAATTAGTTTCAAGAGTAGAAGAGCTTGAGAGAAAATCGCTTGAGAATGTGAAAGAAAGGTATAAGCAAATTACAGAAAGATTGAATGCAACTGCAAGTCATGTAGATGAACTATTAGACAAAGTAGGTTGCCTTTTGCGAGAGATGGATGTGACGAGTGAGGTACAGTTGTTTGTCAGTATGAAAAAAATGAGTCTAACGAAAGACGGAAAAGCTGAGATTGATGAAGGTATTGAAAATTTCGAAGGACTTAGTTTTTCACTAGACAGAAATATTAGAAATGCTCTTGACAACGCCGACGGACTTGCTACCATCAACTTTCCTTTCAAAATACTTTCAAAGAAAGAGTATGATGCTGGTTTCAATAATGAAAAATGCGCTGTGCATGGTATTATTATCTTGGATGATGGCACATTGGTTATGAGCTGTTTAAACGGACTTAAACGATTCAGCAGTTCATTTCGTAAACTACAGGACATTTCAGTCTCCGGTGAGTTGTGGGGTATATGTAAAACGTCGCGATTAAACGAATTAGCGGTCGCAATACGAGATAAGCAAGCAATACAGTTTGTCCGGTACACTGCAGAAACCATGTCACTGACAAAATCGTTCGCTGTAGGCGTTTCATGCAAAGGTATTTGTTGTAACGGTGATTGTCTTTTTGTCAGTTGTGGCGGAGGCAACGATGACAAAGTCCCAGGTCATATAAGACAATATGGTATGGCAGGTAACCTAATCACTATTGTAGAAACTGACGCAAACGGCCAACTTCTTTTCACATCTCCCCGAATTATGGCTTTTGATTCAAGCAGAAAAAGAATTCAGGTAGTGGACAAATACAATGGAATAATTGTAATTGATGAAAATGGTAAGATTACAAGCCAAAAATACAGTTCATTTCTGAAAAGTGGTTTCGGCTTGTCACTTACAAGGAAATCCGGTTTTATAGTGTCTGGCTGGGAGTCATTCAATGTACAGCAGTATGATGAGCACTATAGATACATAGGTACCGTTTTGAATTTCACAGATGAAATGGCTATTCCTGAATGTATTCTATTAAATGATTCAAAGAAACAGTTAATTGTGTGCTTTACCGGTTATAATAAGTTCTATGTTTACGACGTAGAATGTTAAAGGACACAATCCACTAACTAATTCATTGACAGGTTTGACTTTAGTCCTGTATTCAAAAAGGCATAGATGATATTTCTTATTTTCATGAACTTAGCATATTAAGGATCACTGAGTAACTTTTTTTTTCTGTGCTGAGCCTAGATGATCGCAGCACAAGTATGTCAGACAGGATTTAAATTTATTTACCGTGTTTGCGAGTGTATTATATATATTTTTAAGCTCAGCACGAGCTTTTCCCATCACCCAATGTCCATCGCCCGTTGTCTGTCAACAACTGCTTTAAATGACACTTGGTCAATTTTGATTAAACTTCACAGAAATGATTTTTTGGGGGCTCTTTTTTAAAGTGTTTAAAGACACACATTCCATGTAGATCTCCACTTGCCATTGCAACTGAAAATATAAACTTTATAGTATTTCATCGTCGGAAACTGCTATCCCTATCAAGCAACATTTCGTCCAAATCCACTATAATTCACACAAACGATCAATGGGCGACGTCTATCAAGAATATTCAAATTATTCCGATTCTTCAAAAACATGACCGTCAGCGGACGTGACGTGGACCTTTCCCTACACGTATTCACAGACATGGTCATTGAGTGTAACTTTACTAACGTTTTTAAAGCCATCTTGATTTATCAAAATAACCATGGAACTAGTTTTTCCTATATAGTTCTATGGAAATCTTTTACACATTAAATCTATTGTTTTTATTGAATTTCCATCATAGGGCATTCTGACGTGTATAATTTGTTGTATACATCTGTTATATTACAAGCATGAGAACTAGGGCTAAAATATTCCAAGCGCAACACATCTGGCAAGAAAAAGTCAAACAAAAAAAGTTTTAAAATTCTTTATGAATCATAGATGTACAAATATTAAAGGCATAAACAGTATTTTCTTTGGTGACTGTAGAAAAAATGCAAAAGAATGTGTTACACTTAGGACAATTTTTTTTTTAGCTGTTTTCATTGGAAATACCGGGTAGAAATAATCAAAGTTTAATATTTAGGTGCAGATTTTGCTGGCTAACAGTTAGGCATGTATCCATTATATAGCACAGAAAAAACACGAGAGCTAGGGACAATTAATAGAGCAAAAACAGCGAATGCCACTCTTTGCTTTATTGTTTTGAAAACTTCCCGTATTTACAATAATAATATTTTCAACCAATAACAGTTCTGTAATATAACTGAAGCTGTAACTGTAACTTATAACAGTATTATGTTTTATAAGAAAATTGAAAAAAAAGTGATAGCATTCTTTTAGAATCAGAACCACACATCCTGAAAAAGTACTTTATTCATGTTTGTGGCAGAGGTATTTTTGGTCAGTAGCAGTGGCGGGGATAGGGGTGGAGAACATAGGATACTTTATTTTAGGCCTTATTTCCATTACTTTGCTCTTTCTCTGTGTAATAAGAACGCCGTTGCTTCTCATACAGCATGACATGTATCTAGTATTTACATTGTAAAAAGGATTCTCTTAGTACAGGGTTTTCAAACAAATATTATATTATGGTCTACTCAAATGACAATAATTGGTACTCGATCGATAGAGTATGTCTTTTGCATAAAATGGTAGGCTTAATAATAAAGAGCAAAACCAGTTTTCCAGCAGAAAAACTGAAATATCAATACGCAATGTTAAACCCTTTCTGCTTTCTTTACTGAAAAAATGACAGTAAACGCACGGAATAAAATTCGGTTGCTAATAACTAACATTTCGCATAATACATGAGGCCTAGGTGGTCCGTATAGGTGCACATCTGTTCAGTTTTTAATTTCATTTGATATGTGTTTGAAGCCTTAAAATTACCACGTACCAAGTGGAATGATTTTAAATCCAGAAATTAAGAATACACAACAGAACTTCTTAGAATTCCACACAAATTTCCAACCTATTCACAAACGTATTTTATGATACAATGTATATTAACATGCATTTTTTCACTAGGTGCGAAGCTTGATTTAAAAACTACTGGCCTTGTAAAAGCTTTTTTTTGCCAAACAAAATAAAATCAGCACTGATGTTATTGTAAGGTATATCAAAAGTTAATAGTCTCTTTATTTCACTCTATTTTGATTGATGTTTAGACCTTACTGCCTTTATCAATATGAAAATACATGTACATGTACTCCAGTGTAAATGCAGACCGGCGTCTTTCTTATATATATAGACGAGGCATTTATTTTGTTATTACACTTTTGAAACTTTTGAAATTCAATGTTTTACAGAGAAGATTATTCCGTGATTAGGACATCTGTTAACAGCTGTAACATTCAACTTTTTTAAGATGACCTGTTTTTGATTTTTGATTGTGTTAATCGCAACCTGTTCACATTTAAATATAAATCACACTGAAGTATTCATAAGTGTAGAACGTGATGGTTTTATTTGTTGGTGAAAAAAACTTAATTATTTTATATTATATTACATATAACAAATAATTACATACATGTATACATGTCCAGACTGAATACTATGTTTCCAGCTTTTTTGTAAGAACGTGTATGTACTATAGCGTATACTTGCTTTAAATATTGTACGATTGTCATCATACATATGCAATAAACTACTATACGGTACATTATTATATGCTTAGTGTTATTTTCCACTTTTATGTTACGTGAGATTTGAAGGACAAATGTCTGCTTAAGGCTCGAAAACGACCTCTGTGCTCTCCTTATTGAGCTAAGCGGGCGGGCACAGTGTAATTCGATCAGCTGTTTTTTTTTCAAGCAAAGTATACGGTACCTTTCGACAGAAAAATAAGGAGCAACTCTGAAATGATTTTAAGAAATTATTTTTACTAGAATTACTGACCTATAGAAAATGCAGGGAATAGAATTATGTTGAATGTTCTGTATAGCTCATCAATTCATTTTTCAAATTTATTGTTTTAAGCATTAACATGTTAGCTATATTACAAACTGGCATGATTTTCATTAAGCATTGTAAGAATAAACACAATAATTCTGGAAAGTTTATTCGGTTTTCCATTAGCTTTATCAGAGTTGATATACACAGTTTCACTTTCAAGTAACATGTGAGATTTGAAATAAAAAAAACTGTAAGTTCTTCCAGGGATCATACAGACATAATGTTTCTGAAAAAATATATTGCAGCTTTGTAATAAATGTTTAGGTCTTACGGCGCTTTAACGAAGTAACAATTTTCAAGTACAAATGCAATCTCAATATACTACAAGAACTCTATAGGATTGATGGAACAGTGAGCGAGTTCAGCTCACGGACTAGCGTTAGCGCTTACATAACTTCCTCATAGAAGAGCTGATGCTCAGAGGCAGGATTGACTGATTTCCGGCTTGTAATGGATGGCCAAAGCCAACTTTAAGTAACTTGGTTAAAATCTAAATATCATCTTTCTGCAGTTTTCCATTAATTACTTGATATTTGTGGTCTTGGTAAACTGTATAATGCAATGTTATACATCTGATATTTATTTCTTGACTTTTATGTTGAGAATAGGAGCAGAGTATGACTTCATGGTGGTATTGTGTTAAACATATTCGAGTTGGCTGGAAACAGTATAAAATTAAGTAACTGCCCATCACCGGACACTAGCCGGGATGGCACTGGCAGTGGAGAATCAAACCCAGATTGCTAGCACATTCCATCCAGTTGTTAGATTCGTCTTTGATTCATCTGGTTTCACTGGACAGAACCATCATCAGTGCAAAACATGAATATCCGATAGTTATGGTCTTCACCAGGCATATTTAGTAACTGATTTCAGTAACCAACGTTCCTTTGCTCTAAGTCAATCAGAACTGAAAATTGGCCTGATTTAACCAGTGAATAACTCAACTGATCTTAGATTTCAGAGAGAACTTACTATTACAACAGCAGTCTTTAAGTGCTGTGAAACGGCTGTAAAACTCTCCCTGTACTTAGAATCAGTTTTGTCATATTTTCTGATCTTCTAGGATCATGGAGTCCAAAGTTTATAGACAATAAGAGTTTCGTTTTATAGCCAGTGCTAGGAGACGTGATATTAGTTTACTTGCTAGTTAGCTGTTACAAAATCAATCAATGTTATGCTGCCAAAGGATCTTTCAGATGTTTAAGTTGACTGGAGTATATGGAGAGCTGTCCTTGGTCAAGATGTATGCCACAGCCTTCACCACAAGATTTATGATTAAAGTTTTGATGCGCTTCCATGTTATGTCTGCTATCAATAAATGGCTTAATTTCAACGTGAAATAGTTGTTCTATAACAGCATCCACATTATTTGGCATAAGGGTCATATCTCCTTCATACTTAGACTTTAAAGACGCTTTCACACTATTACTAGATGGATTAAATAGGTGTTTCATATCACTACCAATATCATATGTCGCAAGGGTTGTAACTCTTGCACCAATATATCATAAATTTTGTCACCCTTCACATATAATTTCAGGTAAAAGTCTTGCTGCAATTTCACTCTAGCTCTGTTATAATAGCTGTATGTATTTGATTCGAACTTGTCACAGTTGTTTCACAAAACCACCAACATCTTATTCCAAAAGTGTCATAACTTTTGCACCATTATTTTATTAATCATACCCACAGTTTACTTAGAATTTCAGGCACTTCCACTGTAATTGTTAAATGGATTTGATTCAAACTTGAAAACAGTTGTTTCAAACCATAATCCATCACTTTGATAGCAATATTTTATGAATTATGCCTTTTTTATTAGTCCTGTGCTGGTTGAAATTAAGTTATATGGACGATGAGATTGCACTTTTTCGTCCGTCATCCAGTTTCTCCACACTTTCGTGTTTGGTCAATAACTCTGCCATGCATCAAGGGATGTTCCTTATAATTAGACGACTTGTCGTGGGCAAAACCCAGACTGCATAAGGATCTTAGTAAGGGGCAGACATTTGCAAACTGCTCTGTGCAAAATTATCCCTACTTTATTTTGTCTGATTTTCTCTGAATGACTTACATTGCATTGAGGATATTCGTTTGTTCCGGTGTGTAAGATTGAAATATCTGTCACAACGAGTGAATACCATATATAATATTTTCACGCTTTCTTGTGTTTACGAGTGAAAGATATTTTGAATATACAGGTTTTCTTTTATTTGTTGGAATTTCAATTAGTGCATGTCAATTTGTGGGAATATGGGCCGCCGTGAGAAAAATATTGAGAAATATAGAGACCTATACCACATTGTATATTGAAGTGAGTTATCGTAATTTCCCATGTATCTCTTTCCAGACACGCGACTGGAAAAAGTTATGACGTCATAAATATGGCGGCTTAAGAGAAAATAAAAAAACGTAGGCTGCTGAATAATTACAGGTGACAATGTCTTTGAAAACTATGTTATGACTGCAAAATTGATATATTTAGTGAAGGTAATGTTTATTCTAGCAGATAAAACACTTTTATGGAAAAGGATGCGATTCATTATGCTTAAAATGAAAAAAAAATATCCATAAATATCAAAAATGACGAAAACGACTGAATAACGATATTAAGTGAGCAAATGTCTATTTAATGGCGCAGTATGTTCGATTTAAAATAGAATTAGTCTGATAATCTATCACTACAATAGTCGATTAGCATAATTATATGTATCTATATACCCTTGTTATCTGTATGAGTGTGTTAGATCAGCTTAATGCCTGACACTATGGTCAGAATTCAAAATCAATAGAAAAAATATCTGTTACAATTATAAGAATGCTTTTTCTAATGCATTTACAGCTTGTTGTAAACTATTTTGTAGTGCAGATTCTCCTATTGAAATTGATAAATCCAATCAATTAATACATACTTCCCAGTAAAACTAAGTTAAAGACTTCTACGAAAGGAATCATCAGAAGATTTCTCTAAGAATGTTTTTGTCCAGCATATTAGCGGTCTATGATGTCATCGTCGTTTAGCGCTACAGTATATTTACGTTTTACAGAAGAAAATTTATAATACTAAAAACTACACATTGAGTCCTTTCAATGAACAGGATTTGGTCACTAATCACATCCCTTCATTTGTATTTTCAAGCAAAGCTCGCATATATGATCAGCAATATTATTTTTGATTCCTTAATTGCATATAGAATTAGATTATGCTCGTTTCATAGATAATTTAACCTCTAATTCATGTACCACTTCTAATTTATTAAATCGTATAACTTCATGTCGAACTGATATTTACCTCATGTGAAAAAAAACATACTGCGACAAAGTATATGCAGATTCTGAAAAAAACATTCCCAGAAAAATTAAAATCCAGCAATTACAGGGTGTGCTGTTCCGTCGTTTCATATGATTCCTTTACTCTTTATACCTATTTACCAAATTATCCAATGAATTACAAAGGAACTGCTTTAATAAAACGCTTTTTCTTGTGTATTTAATTTCAGTTAAGCCTTTTTTCTGCTTGTAACATTGCTAAAAATAATTTCCATATGAACCTGTGAGGCAGTTTGTCAAAGCATCTCCTTATTAAACGATGTCCGATAAGGGAATGCAGTTTTTCGAGAGATAATAAGTAATCCATGAGAACTACTTCTGCCTAGCTTGTCGTATGATTTACAAAACGTTAAACACAGTTATGTGTGGCTATTATATGAAAAATAATTCACGCATTCTTGATGAAGTTTTCAGATACAAACAATCAGTTGTTGCTCGAATAGTTGACATTTTTTTTTATGTCAGGGAGGTATAGTTATTAAATGAAACTAACAATTCAAAGACTACAATACTGCATCGCTTGGGATTGATATATCTCCATGTCTTAAATTAAATTACACTTTCAAGTTTATTTACTAGAGTTTTTCTCTATTCAGATGGGGATGTACCCCATACAATCTTCTGCAATATATCAGCTTAGATAACTATCTGTTACTAGATACGTAGTTTGTCACAATCAGCTGTAGGTCATGTTGTTTGTCGGTTATGCGACGTTTAATAAATACACTTTCCTTAACTTTTATATAATCTTCATATATTTGCAAGAGCGACCTTCAAGAATTCAATGAACGTTATCAATATGTCCTTTTGCAGATATACTGCTATTATCAAGTGCAAGAATATCCTACTAAATTTCACGATTGTAATTCAGACTTGTGTGGGTTATTATTTTTTTTAAAGTTTAATAGCAATTTAAAAACACTTCTATTACTAAGTGTATCAAAACAGTAGTTATTTATCAATTTCAATGAAAAGTTTCACAAATAATGAAATGTTTTATCATATGCGGTTCTGACCCTCTTATTTGGAGATATGTTGCGTATTCGGTGTTCATTCTTTTGTCAGCTGGACGCTACACTTTCCTCTTTGATCGTGACCAACGAAAGAGGTGGACCACGTCATGACTGGTGGTTCTTAAAGGCCATTGAGACTGAGCTGCTTTGATATATTTCTACTTTCCTGATTTGTCGGATCCTTAATAATGTTCTGCTGGTATTCTGCTTTCTGTAACGGCATGGAGAACATGCGCAAATGATTTGTTAAAAGCTTTAAGAAGATCCCTTAAAAGTATAGAACGCAAATAATCAAGATAATAGAAGACTTGGTTTGACTAAGTTTGTTCCTGAGAGGTTTAGAAAGGTGAAAAAAATCTCATGCCCTTTAGCACCAGCTTAAGCTGAATTATATTATAATGATATTTAACGAACTTCATAATACTAAAGGACCAGAGGCTATTTACATATTTAGTGTAGATATTTACTCGATCATTTTTGTGTTTCAATTAATAGCGTGCGCTCAGTTTCCCTTGCGTGACTAAGACACTCAGCAGTCGGGGGATTGAGTTTACGTATAATGTTCTATAACATTGGAATATAGTGGAGATATAGAGTGTGAGCATTATTGCCAAACTACTGTTTAAGCACACCAGCATTGTTTTGCAACTGACCGTTCCAAGGCTTTGCCGCACTACGTTCCTTTATTTTACGTTTTAAGCTTTCTGTCTATTGGCTTTACTTAGTTCATGTATTTATCATGTTCTAACCTATACATGCATTGCTGCAGAGTTTTACGGTTCAAAGATGCGTTGCATTAACATGAATCAGAGTTTATCACAAATTGAGAAATAATTTCAGTTTCAGAGAAAGAATGATGAAAGAAAGGAAATGAAATGATAATCCTCTGCCCCTGAAGCCCCTCCTCCTGCAGTTAGCTAAACATAATTACGGAAAGCCCATAATAAACGTTTAAATGCAGGTTTGATAAATAATATTGTTTATAGATACTTTTGTTATCGCGGAGCTGAAGACGAGTTAAGTAAAACGCTTTCAGTGTTGATGTCAAGTTTGAATGCATATGATTAACCAGTAATTCTGAGTAATTAAGTCGACTATTATGAATCTAACTTTAAGAAAATATCTGTTAAATTTCCACACGGCATAGTCGTCTTGATCGTACTTAAATCTTGTTTAACTAAAATTGCAAACAATGCATGTAATATGCACATGTTCTAATAATAACAGCATAGACAATTACTTGTGCCGACATTGATTTGTATGCATTTTCGACAAAATCCTTTCCTTCTAGGTACTGATTAAAACTAGATATTAATAACGTATTTTCCCTTATTGTATGTTATATTTCTTGTAACGTTTGAAAATAATCTTATTTCAGATTCAACGTCATAAGATTAGTCGAAAATATTTTATTTCAAGAGGTAGAAGCGACATGTAAAAATGCATTGTAAATTAGGTGGGTGGGGTACAAAATAAACAATTAAAATAACTTAAATATACTTTCTACTGAGAAAGTGCAAATATAATATATTTGATATGTCTAATTGGCTTGTTTAATAACATCATATCCGATATTATAAGCAATTTTACTAATATTTTCAATCATTATTCAGCAGTATTATTTTCGTAAACAGTCGCCATATTGATGACGTCATTTCCGGATCCAGTCGCGGTCCCCAGAAGAGATACATACATATTATTTTTGTCTTGGACCAAGGAATAATTTGGTACATGTGGCTATATTTCTCAACTACTTTCGAGCGGGATTACGAATGGCCGTGGACTAAATAGTCTTGACCAAATTTTACACAGTTGTAGTGTTATAACAGGGAATAATATACATTTATATATTCAGTGTTTCAGCAATTCACCGAAAAAGATGTAGTAAATCAAGTTATTTCTCTATTTCATTTGTCCTCGCAGTCATTAACGAAATAAAGACAACTTATGCCATAAAATACCCATGACTTAAATCATTTTATGAAATAAACACTAAACGGGTGCCAGTATTCACATAGTTTTTTACCCCATACAGATAAGTGTTAAGGCACTATACTTGCAATTGAAGCAACTAATGACAATAAAGATAACGACCTATGCTATATATTGCTTTTTAGGCTTTGTTTATTTGCCTGAAAAACCAACTTCCATCTATCTCAATGGTCTTCTTTAGAATCTTTTTTTCCCCCTCTAAATTCCGATAAAGGGCATTAAAACGCTTACAGCACATATCTACAGGAACATTCCAGCTGACCTTGGGAAGGTCGGTGGTTCTACCCAGTTTCTGCATGAGTTCACGCAGGGTCATCCAGAACCATACATCATTCTGGATCATGGCTGTATAACATTTGCTTGATGCGTACCTTTTAAAGCATCAACGACGCACCTCCCCGTATCGACAAAATGGATGTGCAGCGAACTTATTGGCGCACACTCCTCCATACTTCATACACTCCAAGTGGTCACTTCCCGGAAACCCCTTAAACCATCCATTTTTCCTCAAAAACCCGGATGTTACTACCGAATCATGACGTTCACTGATACTAATTTATATGTGCACAAAAAGCGACCCCGTTATCACTATAATACCGAGTCTGTGTAAAGAACAATTTTCAAAGTAAAAGGAGTGAAGATGAAATGACAAAAATGAAAATATATACAGGGGAAAGGGGATGGGGGGATGGGGGACGAAATGACCTAAACGGGGACAAGCTTTTTCAATATATAGGGGGACGAAATGACTGTTGGACGAGTTGACCTGATACCAGTCCATGTCATTTACCATTGTTATTATTTTGTTGCTGTTTATTTTGCTGTTGTCGGGACTTTTATCAATAAACTTGAAACATACAATTTCGGAACAGCTCGCTGTTTTCCGACTATATTCGTATAAAATACACGTTTAAGGTATGTCCCTACTAATGGTGGATAATTCAAATGTTCAAAACAACAGCAACTGTATCCAGTGAAAGACTTGTATGCAAAAATGGAACAACTTTTACTGTGCCGATTTTTTTTATAAATTCATGATAATTCCTCAAGCTCAAGTAGAGACAAATTTCAAAGTGATGGCCACTGTCCAAAACGTTTGCAGATAACTCATTATACCATTAATTTCGATAAAACGTTTCTTTTATCATAAAAGAAACGTCAAACTATTGCTAAACAATTATAAAACACAAAATAAAACTGTCAGTATCATTTATGTAGGGTGCCTCAAGTAAAAGGATTTAATGAGACAGAATTCTAACTCCAACATTGAAAAATTAAGGTCGAGTCCTGTGGGACTGTTTTAAATTTTGCTCACTTCATTCACAAAATAACCTTTGGGCAGAGTTAAAACCTACCTACCAGGGGCGGTTACATGCAGTGGTGTTGAGGGAGGGTGGGCGGGGGGAGGTTAAAATATTTGTAGTAGAGCAAATAGGGGGGTCCGGGGGCATCTTCCCCCGTAAAATTTTGAAAACAATGGATCCATCTGGTGCATTCTGGACGTTCTGAGGTACTTTATTTGGTATTAAAAAGGACAGGTTTTGTGACAAAATCAACACAAATAACATGCTAATCATAGTGCATGTTTTATGACTTGTTAGACATATTCTTGCGTAAGTACCTCGGAATTTCTTAGCCCGAGGATTTTTATGGGGAGGGGTTACCAAGGATTATTTAGCATAGAAATGGTAAAGAGCGTTATAGGAGGTCGTGCAGACTTTGTCTGATTTTTATTGTGCGAGCGTAGCGAGCGAGTAAAAATGCTTTTTTTCACCCAGAACAAAAGACAAACTACCTATGCGAGCGTAGCGAGCGGGAAAAAATGCATATTGTATATTTTTTCTCCTAGAACAAAAGACAAATTACGTATTCTAGCGTTGCGAGCGAGAAAAATGCATATTTTTCACCCAGAACAAAAGATAAATTATCTATGCGAGCGTAGCGAGCGAGAAAAAAATGCATATTCTATATTTTTTCACCAGAACAAGAGACACATTACGTATTCGGGCGTAGCGAGTGAGTAAAAATGCATATTTTGCACATTTTTTTCACCCAAAACAAAAAACAAATTACCTATGATTACCTGGATCCGCTAGTGCCTAGATTTCTTGGGAGCGACATTTCTTCCACAATATGTAATCTAAAGAGTGAACTTTTACTGTATGTAACTCAGTATTTTTAAAGATGTCTAACTCTGCTCCCAAGTTCTGTTTCAGAGGTAAATTTACTTTGAACAGCAAGAAATCACTTATCAAATGAAATATTTTCACTTTTGTACAATAAAAAAGTAAAAACTTACTAGTAAAAGGAATATATGGAAAGAAATGGTCCCAGTGGGGCTTGAACCTATGCGCCCCGCTCCCCCCCCCCCCCCCCCCATGAAAAATTTAAGTAAAAGTAGGTTTTATATAGGAATTGAATACTCTTCAAAAGGAGGTACACTATTATATGAGTCATACCTTAATTTACTTCCGTATAATATCACTTAGTTTCGGGATTAGGTTATCTGTTAAACTGTTAAAATACATGTACACAATAATCCCTCAGCAGACACCGGACTAATCTCAAATTTTCAGATTTCTCATTAGTTGCGTATCTTAATGGGCATTTAGGACTTAATTGTTTTTGAAGTTTAATATCATGTAATACGTGTGTTTTGAAAACGAAAGTTGTAAACGAGAAGGCATACTACAAAACATGGAGTGGAGTCGTGGAGTGGAGTCAAAATTGGAGTGGAGTCATGGAGTGAAGTCAAAATTGGAGTGGAGTCATGGAGTGGAGTCAAATTTGGAGTGGACCTGTACGAAATTTTACAGCTGTAAAAGACCTGTGTTTTTGTTCAAAATAACTGTCATGCTTATTCCAAATTTACACCTGTAGATTTTATATAACAATATTGATTTTACAGCTGTAGATTTCAATTTACAGCTGGCAAACGACTGTAAAACAGTTCGAAATATGCAAATGAGCTACACCTGTAAAAAACAGTTACAGCTGTAAAAATGAAAAAAGTTACAGCTGTAAAAATGCCCAAAAGTTACAGCTGTAGAAATATTATAGGTATTGAAAAAGAGGGCATTACTTTAAGGGACGAATGTAGAGGTGCAAAAAGTTTTAGGATGAATTGCAATTCTCTAGATAAGGTAGCAATTACTACGAAAATGGCAAAATAAATTATCTAGTACGTAAAGTATATGTGGTATGATTACAGTATAGCAACAGCAAAATTCAAGAGTAGGATACAAAGTAGAACCTATGCAGATCTTGTTTATAAAACTTTCTTTGTCAGTCATGAAAACATATGACAATCTTGTAATTATTTCTTTTAAACTTATCGGCTTCCAGTATAGAGTAAATAGTTAATGTATGTACTTATACATGTCCTTTTACAACTACAATAGATAATTTAACATCTGTACTTACTCTATACCGCTTTAAATTCCAAAATTTTACAAGATGTGATGTCTGTGTGAATTTCAGTTATATCCCGCCAAAATGCATTAAAGATGGCTGACAATACTCATGTTTCTCTCCAAAAATATTACAGCTGTAATTTTGAGACATGACCATTTTACAGCTGTAACTTTCAACAGTAAAATTTTTACAGCTGTAAATTGAGACCTTCATATTTTACACCTGAAAATGTTAACTGTATTTCTGATCAGTTTTCTATTTACAGGTCTTTTACAGTTGTAATTTCAAAATACAGGTCTTTTACAGACGTTTTACAGCTGTAAAACAGGTCCTTTTTTCGTACAGGAAGTGGAGTCAAAATTTGGAGTGGAGTCACGGAGTGGAGTCAAATTTGTTTTATCAATAATATTTATTTATTGATATTTTTATAACTATTCAACATAATAATGCTTTTGTCTTACATTGATTGTAGGTACACGGAACAGTGGGCTTTGTCAAATTGTTAATTGTCAGTATATTTTATCTCATTGTTTTTGAAAAGATTTTAAAGCATCACATAGATATGAAATACAATTTTATTTATTTGAGAACAGTTGTAAACAAATCAAAAGGCGGTCAACCCATGGGAACATATTCAAATAGACCACAGTATAAAATACTGGTAAAAAGTAATAACCAAGTTTCCAAAACTTAGTTCCAACTGAACACCTGTAGGAGCATATTCTAATTACTACTTGATGTATTCTCTGATGGGTTGGGTATAATAATAAACAATATTTTTCATAACCTTTATCAGTGAACAGATATAACACTCCTCTTCAGTGTTTTTTTTTTTATTGAAGTTTGTTGTTTTTGTTGTTTTACTTAACAATTTTTTCACTTGGCCTTAGATCATTTTCAAAATTTGTCGACAGGTTTATTATGAGAACCTTTCAGTCCCATTCTAAATACCAAAATCAATTTACAAGTTTAATTATCTTATTAAATGAATTATTTCAGCAACATTTAATTTAAAATAAACAAGAGGAATTTATGCAAGTCAGATAAAATTTAGATATTTAAACTTGTTACATAAATAATTTAATATTTGTGATTATGCATATTAGTGTTTGAAATTGTTTATGACAACTGATATTGCAATATTGACTACCGTATAGCTCGGGTAAATAAAAAAATAAGTAGCATGCCTGTTGGTGAGTTAAATTCATTAATTCTATTGCTGACAAAATTGCTATTGTATCCGCCCGCAACCTGCAGCCCGAAACCCGCAATGTAGTGTACATGTATATATTTTGCGGGCTGCAGGTTGCTACAATGAAACATTTTTCCATTATAGCAACCCACAATTTAGTGTTTTATGTGTGTGTTCGGGTTTAACGTCTTTTTCAACAATTTTTCAGTCATATAAACGACGGTGTCTACTTGTAGCAGTGAGCACAATGCCCAACTTTATAGTGCTGCCTCACTGGAATATCACGCCGTAGACACATGATATGATACCCCACCCAGTCACATTATACTGACACCGGGCTGACCAGTCCTAAGACTATCCCCTTAATGCTGAGCGCCAAGCGAGGAAGCTGCTAGTACCATTTTTACGTCTTTGGTATGACGCGGCCATTTAGTGTTTTACTGTATTAAATGGTTGCACATTTTTACTCGAAAAATGAGGAGTTGAGTACAATAAGCCTCTGCAATTTTGTCAGGTGTGATCGTTGAAAAAATTCTTGTATTTTAAGTTTATACTAAATTCTTTATTCTCGATTGCGAAACAAGTTCTTACAACATAAGATTAATAGCTCTCGAGACTCATTCCAGATGGAATAAACCTCAAGTTAAGATGTTTTAGTTGTCTTGTAAAATGAAAAATGCAATAAGTATTTAAAAACTCAAACTCATCACAAATTGCTGTTTCTCATACAAAAATGATAGAATTTTGAGATTTCACAAGTTATTCTATTATTTTGCGACCTGGATGCCCAGGTCAAACCTAAGTTATGATTATTTTTTGATATGCTCCAGTATACCAGCGTGTACACCATTCAAATAATTATTTTCATAATTTGGCTTTAACGATTTTTTCATTCCGATGTTACTTTGTTCCCAAAAAATTGCTTTACAATGTGCTGCAAAACCGCATTGAAAAATAACCACCGGTTAAGGAACTGCACATGGAGTAGCATTATTTATTGAACGACCCTTGTATTTTTGAAATCCATGACTGTGTTTAGCGTGCGCAAATTTTAGCAAATTTCTGATTTCCTGACTTACGTAATGATAGCACATTGTTATGGTACATTACAATTTTAATTACAAATATTTGCGAATTTTTACAATTTGCCAAAATTTCCACCTTGCTAACTTTACCACTTCTACGGTATGTTTCTGTGCATCTAAAACTCTGTCTATTACTTGGATTTTTCATTAATTTTCACCATTTTGTGTTTATCACAGGTAACTAACTACCTTCTGGAAATATATTGGGCAAATAATTTAGTTAATTTATTCCTATTTTTATCTATATACATACATATCAAAATAAAATACATGTAATCTTAAAATCTCAGCCAAGTTTGATTCTGGGCTACACCTGTATACTGTAAGTCAAGAGTTGTCGGCCCTTCAGCTTAACACATTTTGTTACATATCACCTTGTTAGATCTAGTACATTACATGATTCTTGATTTCTTTAGGAATCCTAATCATATTTATATACAATATGAAGTGATCTTAAGATCTAGATCAGGAGTGATTATAAGGCAAATCAGACTAAAAAGTCTAGCAGAGTCAGAGTTATAAGGCCTTGACCAATAACAAAAATGATTCCCACGTTTGCACTTTCATTTCTGCATCAATCCAAATGATATTTATGAAGAATTAAAATCTGGTGCAAGTGTGGTGGTAAGATCTGTTAAGAAATAGGGCTGTGTCATAACCGTTTATGCTTGTAATGTTTGAAAGAAAAGTATCTTCAAATGGTGACATTGACCTAATGATTCCAATAGCCCCTTCATCCCAGTGGTCTCAAATGCATTTCACAGATAAGAAACATGTATTTTATAAAGTTTCACCTAAAAGTCTGTTACTTTTAATTAACAAGAAAAAAAACACAAGAAAAACAACATGTTATCTCCATGTGATGAACATTTAATATATAAATGCAAATGCCATTTCAAATTTAAATAATAAATCCAGCGCTACATCATGAAATGCTACATTTTTTTCATCATTTTTTATTGGAATTGACACCACGATGACAATGCACAACCTTTCTCTTGTCACTTAAAATGAAAATTAATGTAGGCAACAACCATCCAATATACTCTAATTAAACCTTCAAATATTTAATCAACCACATGGTAGGTGTTAGAAATACATGGAACTAGAACATAGATATAGACCCTACATTTATTATTTCAGAAATATATTATATATATACTGACTCGCATTTTCTCTAAAGGGCAATAAATCAATTATTTTGTTAACAGAAATGGACTTTCACAGGCTTAATACAACATTTTAAAATTTTGACTCGGCGACTCCACTCCAAATTTGACTCCACTCCAAAATTTGACTCCACTCCAAATTTGACTCCACTCCACAACTCCACTCCAATTTTGACTCCACTCCACGACTCCACTCCATGACTCCACTCCACGACTCCACTCCATGTTTTGTAGTATGCCAAACGAGAAAGACATGGCGGAAAGAAGAAAGTTTACTGAAAGTGTTGTATAGAGAACGACGCTATATATTGATACGTTGATTTAAACTTATTAACACTACCTAAATTTATTACATTAAAAACACACACAGAGACACACGAGAGAAAATGAATAAAAACGTTTTGTAATCTCAGAGAGACACGCCTTTTTCTTTTTGTTACAATTATTTACCATGTCCCTACGGTGTTACTTCTTTGGATGTCGTACTTGCTATAAATAACGAATCGCACATACGACTTTGTATTCATTTGTTAACATTTGGAAGATTTTAAAACGAAGTTTGAATTGACAGAATAAGCAGTAACAAAATGTGCTTTCAATGTTTATTTAGATGATACTCATACTATGTGGTCGCGCATTTTATGATAAACGAACAGAGAGGTTCATGATTATCGTAGATACAGAGTAAACATTACACTAGAGTAAAACATTTGACACTAAGGTCGTTTTAAATATAGAAGACGTTGGTCGAGTTGACTTTTTCTGTAATAGGTAAAGAAGGAAGAGTTTTCAAAGTTTCAGCAAAAGAACTAACATGTGATAAAAAGAATATTACATTCGTGTCTTTCTGCACTGATTTTTTAACACGCTGAATAAAAATGACAAGCAGAGCCTTGCGTTTTATCATTGCATTCAAAAGAGACTCGTATATTATTCTCTATGAACATGGAATCACTTGTCATGTTTTATTCAGCATATTTTCTTCCAATTTATGTTTCATTTAAATAAGCCTGCAAATTTACGGATTTCAAATTAGCACACAATTACGTTATTATTTTTTTAAACATGTCTCTTTTAGGTTTGTAGCGGGATCATGCTAATACTTTTCAAACGATTTCTTTTTGTCCACTTTGTCTGTAGACGGTCGCATCCTTATTTTGTATATTTTGAATCAGCTTAAACCCGTCTTTGGACCACCATGATACTCTCTGATTTGCTAGTCCAAATTTCTGAGATTGGCCAAGGCAAGACTTTTCTTTTGACAAACAGATATCTACTCTACTACATACCATGACAGTTTGTAATGTATTACTTTTAGAGAGTGCAAAGACGTTCACTACATTCTAAAGCTGGCTAAAGATATCAGAACAAGTCAATAACACAACGACTATGTGAAAGAGGTGACAAGGATCAAAGTCGTGTACGAGGACACTAAACAGTCCATCCAAGATGAAATAATAACCAATAATAAAGATGAGTTATGTTAAAACTGAAATTATCAATGATATAAAAGAGTACAAGCAAGAATTAGTTTCAAAAATAGAAGAACTTGAGAGTAGGTCGATTGAGAAAGTGAATGAAAGGTATAAACAAATCACAGAAAGAATGAATTTAATTGCAAGTCATGTTGATGAATTATTAGACAAGGTAACAAAACGTGTGCGAGAGATCGATATTACTAGTGAGGCAAAGTTGTTTGTCCAAATGAAAAGAATGAGACAAATAAAAAACAAAAACGATATGATTGACAAAGAAATTAAAACGTTTGAAGGATTTAGTTTTTCATTAGACGACGGTATTAGAAATGCTCTCGACAATGTCGACGAACTTGCTATTGCAAACATACCATTAAGAATTCTTTTGAAGAAAGAGTATAATATTAGTTTCAATGATGACAATGTCGACACACACCGTGTTAATGGTATATGTATCTTGAGTGATGACAGCTTAGTTATCACATGTGACGACAGACTAAAACGTTTTAGTAGGTCATTTGAAAAAATGACTAATTTATCGGTCCAAGGGGAATTGTGGGGTATATGTAAAACTTCAAGATCAAAAGAATTGGCTATTGCAATACGAGACAGGCAAACAATACAGTTTGCTCAGTACAATGCAAAAGAAATGTCACTGACTAAATCTTTCACAGTAGGTGTTCCATGCAAAGGCATTTGCTGTAGAGATGACCACCTTTTCGTCACCTGTGGCGGAGGCGACGGTGACAGTGTCCCAGGTCATTTAAAACAGTATGATATGAAAGGCAAACTTATATGTACAATTGACACTGACAATACCGGCCGACGAATCTTCACATCTCCCCGTCTTATGACTCTTGATTCTACCACAAATAACATATATATAGCAGACAGAGACAACGGAATAATTGTTCTTGACAGGAATGGAAAGATAAAAAGCCATTTGTATGATTCTTTTCTTAAAAATGGATTCGGTATTTGTCTTTCGACTAGGAATAATATTCTTGTGTCCGGCGTTCATTCCTATGATATACATCAGTATGATAAAAATTTCAGGTATGTAGGAACAATCCTGAAACTTACGGGTAAAATGCTTACTCATGGAGGCATTCTATTTGATGAATCAAAGAAACAGTTAATATTTGGCATGGAAAGTAGCAGTAAAATATACGTTTATGAAGTTGAATGTTAAAAGAGACTATATTTTCAAAGAAATAGGCGATATGACGTAACTTGGCCAGATATTCGTCTCTTTGTGTATGTTTCCGACAGATCAGATTGATGTCAGAAATTTGTGCATTCATTATCCAATTTCCTGTATATATATAGCATTAGTGTTTTTGGTTATTTTCTGCGAATATGTCCTGACTTGAAAAATTTGGACGTGTTATATTTTGAAATATGATATGTAAATTTCATAAATTTGTAGCATTGTTGTATTTTTTTCTGTTGGTAGGTTAACTGCACCGATTATTTCATTTTTATTTTTACGCATTTGTATTTAGAAATGTAAGTTGTGAATCATTTTCCGAGTTTTCTTGTTGTTTAAATGACATCAAATTATTATATCTTTTTGTCAAGTTTTAATAATGTTTGTAATAAGAGCAAAAACTGATTTGCTAAATGATTTGTATAATAATTATGATAGCTAATAATATTCATTGAGTAATTATTTCATAAATATAAATCATATGTCATATATATAAATCAGTTGTACAGTTGTATGATCTTCTTACTGAGCGTAAATTAATTCAATTAGTTGTATGACGTTCTTACTGTCTAGTGAGAGTAAATTGATTCAAGCAGTTGATACTCTCTGCAGTATCACGAAGAAAGTTATATCACTTTCGTTCTCACAGTAAATTGATTAAATGAGTTGTATGACTTTCGTACTGAGAGTACATTGATTCAGTTAGTTGTATGACTTTCTTACTGAGTGTAAATTGACTGAATCAATGATATGACTTTCTTACTGAGAGTAAATTGATTAAATCAGTCGTATGACTTTCTATCTGAGAGTATAGTTATCCAATAAGTTGGATGGCGTTATTACTGAAATTAAATTGATTGAATTATCTGTATCTTACTTAATACTGCTGAGAGTAAATTTATTAAATCATTTGATGACGTTCTTAGTACAGCGAGTTAGTTGATACTCTCAGCAGTATTACTAAGAAAGCAGTATAACTTTCGTACTGAAAGTAAATTGATTGATTCATTCATTTGTGTGACTGATTAAAGTGAGTAAATTAAATTACTTATATGACTTACTAACTGAGAGTAAAGTTATTCAAGTTGTATGACGTTCTTATTGAGAGAAATTGAATCACATTATTTGTATGACTTTCTTAGTAATTTCTATGACATTCTTTGTACTGCGAGTAAACTGATTCAACCAGTTGTATGACTTTCTTACAGAGAGAAAATTGATTCTGTCAATTGTATGACTTTCATACTGAGAGAAAATTGTTTCTATCAATTGTTTGACTTTCATACCGATAATTTGAGACAATAAATATTGTGCACAGTATCACATTATTGTTCAATTTTGATGAGTAACCCATTGCCCTATCATTTTTTTTGTTATAATTATGAAAAACGTAGAGAACTTTGAGAATAAAGGCTTATACAGTTGGAGCACAGTTTTAGACATTTAAATCAACATCCAATTCTCCTTTATGTCATTAGGAAAGAATGTAAATAGCTATGTCGTTTTGAAATAACTTAATTTTGACTAGTTTATGAATTTTACTAAATTGTTTGAGGACTAATCCAAAGGAAATTATCTTTTATCAACCTTAAGTTAAGGATTTACTTATGATGTAAATGACCAAAATTAGCCATAATTATTACTATCAAAGTGGTATATCCTAAGTGCCCTTAAACATGATTTCAGTTTTATTCTAATTGCTTCGTAGACTGTTCAACATGCAGCTCAATAACAGAAGAGTTGAGTAAAGTTTGCACACATTTGTTAAAAGCTGGAATGACCCTGCTAAATAAGGTCTGCTTTTATCGATTTTCTTTAAACCGTGGGACTGAACTTCTAATTTCTTGAACTATAAACGAAGTCAGAACTGATGATTTTTTCTTTCAATTGTTAATTATACGTTATGTAATACATTGAAAGCTTGGACAAACGCTACTTGTGTTACTGGTGGTCATACGGGATTATTGGACGAACACGATTTCGGAACTTCCTGGTTTGGATTACATCAAGTTATCTGACTTTTACAATTTTCTTCACGTTGTCGCTTATCATTTGCAATGTTCATCAAATGAAATTACCATGGGCCAAATCACATGTAAGTCGCATTATTCAAAGTAAACACTGAATGATCTCCAGTATCCTCGCGGTTCTTATCTGATATTTGATACATGCGATTTTCAGGATTTATGTAACTATTGTAAAAAATTCATGTTCTTAGATGCAGGGTTTTCAGACTAACATTTCTTAGGAGAAACCCTAAAATTCAATTTACGAGTTTCCAGTAGCAATAAGGAAACATGTCGAAATTTGTTTGACTCTAAGAGGGGACAAGGCTAGGTGTAAATCCATACTTATTCTAACGCTTGTCATAAAGAACCTCGAAGGACACATCACTGCCATATTAGAGAACACCTCTGTCACCTTCAAAATGATCTTCTTACAGATTTTATTATATCTGATTCCATTACAGCTCTTTATTATACCGTTCTAATAGACATGGTGGTTAATACTGGATCTATGTCTACGTTTTTAGCTGAGGGTGAGCTATTAGTAAAGGTGGATGGTTCGGCGTCAGTCGTCCGTTGTCACTTTTCACTTAAACATCTTCTCCTCTGAAACTACTGGTCAGAATAACACCAAATTTGGTCTGTGGATCCTGTTGAGATCCTCTATCAAGTTGGTCCCGAGTTTGTTCAAATGGGGTGGGGGAGCACTTTTCCCCCTTTTAGGGACCGCTAGAGCTAAAGATAGAAATATATTTAAACAACTTCTTCTCATGAACCGCTTGATGGAACTTCATCAAACATGGTCTGTAGCATCATTATATGGTCCTCTCCAAAGTTTGTTCAAATGGAGGCATTTGGTCCATGTAGGGGCCGCTAGAGCTAAAAATAGATATACCTTTAAAAGTCTTTTTTTCATGATTTCCACCAAGAATGTTTATAAAAGCAATTCCGTTTAGATTTCCATCACCTTTTATTACAAGAGCATAATATTGTATGATGTATGAATATGCAATGCTCCACTCTCCGCCAAGATCACACTGACTTTGTAAAAGTAATTGCCATATTTATTTTCTGACAAAATGTAATCACTGATTTCATCAAAAGGTAGTAAAAGTAAATAGTCTGTTTATTTGAATTACGTAGCGTTCTTCTCATGTACTGACGTTTTTTCATAAAATGATAAAGCAACATTGATAGAAATACTACAACCGATCCTACTGTAATGATGGAACGTTGCCATCATCCATCACCACACCATATTATACTCATATTGTCTCATTCAAAATACATAGATTTTTTTGTTATCGTTCTTACACTGTTGACGATAAAACACCCATATGTATTTTAAATTCAAGAACAATGATATCGATAAACCATGATAATTTTTCTGACAAAAAGTTTTGCCAAAACTAATTCAATTTACTGTCTGGAATCATTGTGCCGAAATGTTGTTTCGGATAAATCGATAAAAAGGGAAGCAATTCAAATTAAGTACTTAAAACCATGTACATCGTTTTAGAAAAACTCGTATCCTCAGGACACCTGACCACAAAAGAAATTGGCTTTGCAACGAGGATGGACTAAATCAAGATTAAATACACTATGTGCTCATCTCTAAATATTGATTTCAACACCAAACCGAAAGTAGGAAAATATTTGCCTAACTCAATCAACAGTATTGGACTGTGACATGCGCCAGAAAACGATTTCAAAGTCATTTCAACTGTCCCTTTTGCACTATCTATTTATAGTTGAGTGGTTTGAAAATAATCACGCATAGCTTCATGTATCAACAGTTGAGACGCAAATTTCCAAACTAGTTAAACTTTTCACTATTCCCGAACTGGCAAATTCCCCGTACGAAACTGGGAAAATGTTGTGTTCAAAACCATCTTCATTTGTTTCCAGATCGGCCAGGTTTGTAGTCATAGAAACACGAAGACTTGGCCAAGGAGTTCACACGATGTATAATTAATACAAAGTTTGATTAAAAATGTCACAAACTAAAAACGAAAACATCTACAACAAAATCACGATGCGTGTAGGAATAAGAGGTGCACTCCTCTCATGCCTACAATAGGTTCATAGCACTAAAAACAATATTTATAAGATCCTTTGAAAACATAGAGTGACTAAGCAAAGTAATAACAGACTAGGTATAAATAAGTCTGTCCACGAGAGGTAATGAAGCGCGCTTTGCTATCACGCCCCCTGGCAGGATTCTTCAAGCAAAATTTAGATGGATACCATCAAATCTTGTGAAGACGTCGTTTGAAGGAAAATTCTTATTACCCTTAAGCTGCCCCGCCCCGGACCCGATGCAATCATTTGTACACTTTTGTATCACTACAAAAAGAGGAAGTTTTCAATCAAACTTTGTTAAATTTCATGAATAAACTGCTCGAGGATAAGTCTAAGTCATTTGAACGAAATGACTATCAGTACAGTCATATGAAGGCTCCCGGTTCCTTGTCACCAAAGGGGTGAGGACCATCAATTGTACACATATTAATACCTACCAAATTTGGTTGTATTCTCTCCAGTAGTTCTGGAGAAATTGTTTCGTATGAACGTGCATGCTGACGGACATCGGAAGCTACATGACTCAAATTAGCTCTCGCTTTAGACCCAGGCGAGCTAATTGAGCCTCTTTTAAACACGGATTCCTTTTTTAACTTAATCTATTATGGTTGTGTCCAATACTAATATAAGACTCCAACCGCTAATAATTCCGAAAAGATTTGTTTGCAAAGCATTTTCTTTTGTTTTCAATTCTGCATAATTATTTGACAGCTGCTAATATTCTTTAAGTAGAAATCTAAATAAAATATGTTAAGTTTCCTAGAGTTGCCATACATTGCACTAGTTTTCTTATAACTATTATTTTAGAACATCAATGGGTAATTTAATTGTCTTTATGATTTTCTTTCTTTGAGTAAGATTATTAAAATCATGAAAGCAAAAATTCACTTGCATTTTCTTTTCTTGTATAATACATGATGTGTTCATAGAGAAATGATACATTTTTCATAATATTGCTAGTTCTAAGTTATCATTATTTCCTAGCAATGTAAAATAAAATTGCATCTTGAATGATTCAAGCAATATGGTTTCACATATAATATACACATATCTAGAATATTTCCAACAAAAACTAACACACTGAGAAAACAATGTTTCCATTTCTGCTCAGTTACTTCAACCACACAACAGATATTTCTTTGAAACTTGGCACGTAGATGTATTAGAAAGGCTTGGGTTGCTCTTTGGCTCTCTTTTATCAAGTTTAGTTTAGTCGAATAGAATCTTCATATTAACACAGTAACGCAAGCAGCAATATTGTCATACGAGGTTTCAGTAAAACATCTATTATGTAGTTGAAGTCGCCGAGCAGAAATGGAAATAAATTTTTCTCGATCTGTTTATTTAGTTGAAATATTTTAAATATACACATATGAAACCATATCGCCTGAACTGACACGTAACGTCATAACGTCGATGACGTCATTTTAAGGCAACAATGTTTTGTAGCGTTTCTGCGGAACTTTATTCATTATATAGTAGCCTTTGAGTAACTAGATGTTAACAAATTGATAAATTTAAACATACTTGGTCTATACCTGCAGTAATTATTTATATATTTTCTTTTCACTGTATGTTTATTATGTTTCCATTCCGAAATAAAAAGATAAATAAAAAATGTTATCACAGGGAGATTTTATCCACTTGATATTTTCACAGGGGGGGGGGGGGGGGGATTTTGTCCAGTGAGGATTTTGTCCTACATTCGATGATATCAATGCATGATAATATTTTCCACATCAGTCTTTGCCTTGAATTCAACTTCAGAATCGATACTAACATACTCGACCAATTTCGATAACACGCGTTACAAAAATAATATATTAGAATAATTCGCTGTGATAGAATGTTGTAAATATGCAAGTTTAATAAAATTTCCAGAAATACTGTCAAAACTATCTTTTAAAGTTTAGAGTGGAAACCAAGTTAAATGTAATAATGTGTCTAAGTCCAAATTTAACTAACATGTTACAATTATAAAATGATTGGAAATAAATAATTTATATAAATACATACATATCTAGTAGTTCTATAGCAAATGACAAAATCGTTTTGGTACGGTGACCTAGTGAGCGTAAGAACCTGTGTCTTTGGTATTTCCGTACGAAAGAGGATGTTCTTCATATATCAAAGTGTTCTGTCATACAGCTTTTCGAACATAATACGTCAATTATGTCATTTAGTAAATCACTCGGCAAGCGTTTTTAAATTATACTGACAATTTGATTGATGCAGACTAGAAGTTATGTCTTTAATACACATAAAATGACAAATATAAGAAAATGCAGTGAAAATATTTCATATATGTTTACGTTAAAGGTAATCAACAAATGTTCAAAATGGGCCTCGTTCTTTCAATAATATCTTAAAAATGCTTTACAGACTATCTTTTCCTAGCACTGGTTCAACTGTTTACGGCAATAATAAAATGTTCAGGTTAGTATGATCACATTTATAAATATGATTCGTCATGCTGGAAATTAGTGAGCCGAGGAGTGCATCAATTCAGCTGTTGAACCGGTAAGGCAAAGTTTAGGTTACTTGAGAGAACTGTTAGTATCGCTGACTTCTGCTTGGCATAATAAAATAACCATCAAGGCTTTGATTCGTTAGAAATGTTATAGACACTCTATTTGTGCGACATTAGATGGTGCGGCGGATGGGAAGATGTGTTTCCACCAAGTGTACTGTGCACGAATGTTCTCTTAAACGGAAGGCTTTCTTGAAAAATGCAAATGTCAGTGATAAACTAGAGACTATATGTCATTTCCTAATCCGATCGTTATCAGTGAAATAATCGCAAGTTTACTAACCGAATCGAGGTATTTTGACACAAAAAGTCGCATCCGGAAGTGCTGTGCGCACCTGTTGATGACGTACTATACCACTCTTAGTTATAGCGTTTTTAAGTTTAGCTGTATGTAAATAAACCATCGGTAGCATTCTCATTTAAAACAAATACACGAAAACAGACTTAAAGTTGGTTTGTTGGCACAGGGGATGAATGGATGGCTATTTGATAATTTTGTAGCCTGAGATAACTTTGACAGTTCGAATCGTACAGTCATCCAATATTTTTTATTATTTTGCATTACATTCTTTGTGCAAATTTGTTTTTCTCATTTTAAACTATATTCCCATAAAATCGGCAGTATCATTAAATAGATCAATACCGTAATTATTGCCGGTTGATGCTTTTTGAGATGATGTATAAGATAATTGTTCTTTAGAATATCACAGGAGAGCTGCAAAAACATTTCATCATATTAAAATAAAGTGTATTTTAACATAATTACTTGTTATTAATGCCATGTTTCAGTTAGTATATGGACTTAATCTTATGTTATTCTACTGTTTCTTTAAACGCCATAATACTCTGCGGTACTTGTACCTATACTTTTGAAATTTTAAAAGATCTTAGCAATTAGTTTATGTGTTACGTATTGTACCATTGCACAACTCTCATAATTATAACATCATATCAAGGATTTGTACAAAGAGTTTAATCTACCGTTTAAATCTTCCTGGTTACATTTCATTTTGAAGATCAATTCTACTCATACTTTGATAACGATAGCACAGTCGAGGTTTAATATCTTAAGTAAATACTCGCCTATCTTTACTTGTTGAACGATAAATAATAGTTGCTATATAGCTGTGTTTGTACATGGGAAACTAAAGAAGTGTTCGCTTTTGAACGCGTAAACATGGCGGAAGGAGGACACTTGTCACAAACTGTGCTCGGTACGTCTGAGGAAATTTATGATTACAACTGTTCCCCTTGCGAAGAATCTGGAGTATATAAGGAAGCACATAAATACTGTGATAGTTGTAAGTTGTATTACTGTAAGAAATGTCTCAGCGAACACAACAAATTTCCGGCTTTAAGAGGACACCTAATAAAAGATGTGACCTCTCAACCGAAACAGACTGTTCAAACTGGGACACCAGATGTATCAACGCCAGCAACACCAAATGAGCCTTGTGAGAACCATCCTGAAGAAATGATTAAGATGTTCTGTGGTGAACATGATGTTGTCTGCTGTACAGTTTGTATAGCACTCGATCACAGGTATTTTAACTTTCTTTTACATTCTATGTATTACATGATATCATTACATAGGGTTTTACCTGTTATCCATGTTCTCTTAACAGTGGACAAAGGTAAAAATGGCAGTATTCTTTTACATTAACAAGATTTGGACAAACCCGTGTTGTATAAAGAAAGACGCTTGCAACGTGTGATTACATATCGATGTGTTAGTTTAAAACTGTTAAGGCCGAAAAATAAATTCTTGGTTTCCGGTAACATGCTAAAAAGTATTTAGGTAGGTAGGTCGGAGTGTTTTGTATTGTTTTTTTTTTATTAAGGGAGACTTTTCAGAAATTATTCTTTTGTAAAACAATTAATACAAATAAGGGAGTTATGGCTTTAGAGCATTAGTAATTAGATTTCTAACATCACTGACGACGTGTAAAGCATGGAAATCTCCAAGGCCATAAAAACATTTAGGGTCGGGCCAAACATTTAGGGTAGGTCGGGATACCAGAAACAAACAATATTTTACGCATAATACAGTATGTACAGTCAGTTTAGGACCTAAATTAATTACATTAAAACACGTTTACGAGAGAAAAAGAATATAAATGTTTTTATAATCTCATAGAGACGATGCTTTCTGTTTACCATGTCCCTACTAAGTACATGTATGTTTATTTTTTGGAGTTGTACTTGCTAAAAGCAATGAAAACTGTAATTGCTATCGCACATTTTATGACATACAATTTACGACTTTGTTTGCATTTGTTAAGGAGGTAGTATACCTTGTTATCAGGGTAAATTAAAATAAGCTGAATCGTATTGTATTTCGAGTAATTTAATAATTTGGCAGCAACAATTTCAAGTTCGTTTATCTCTGTGCCTTTAAGTACATTTTTTTTTATCCAGGTTTGAAGTACATGACCCTCCAAAGATATTTCATTTATAAAGAAGAAGGAAAATACTGATATTTAACACTTTTCAATTCATTTCTGCATAGAAGATAATTTACTAATATATATATATATATCGCGTGGCTCGTATTTCTGTGGTAAAGCATTTTCTCTCATTTTAAACATTTATGTATGATAACGGGTTTTTTGACGGCTTCATTGCCATTCTGTTAATGACCAACGTTGGATATTAGGGTAATATTATTAGCAGAATACCAAACACTTTATATGGTACCCTCCTTATCTTAACGTTTAAAGTAACCATGCAACATAGATTTTTCGTTTAATGTAGCTTTTTATTTCTAAAGTCAGCGATATGTTTGCATTTATTTCAACAAATTTCAAAGCTTAAACAACTTACAGCAATATACCTTAAACAGGCCAGTGCCAACGCCTTTGAATTTTACATTTAGATATATAGGCTACGGGATTCATTTCCATGGTAACATTGATTCAGTTTAGGAAATCACTATTTTCTACTGACATTTGAACAATTTTACAGCATAGTTTAAGTAAACAAGTACCAAATTATCAACGGAAACGGAAAAATAGGTATTACAAATCAAACTGCCCAATTTTTATTTGAAAAATGGCCGTAATAAGTAACCGTTCACCCAACTATATTTCCAATAACATCTCTTACCATCGTCCATTTTCTTATTTTTCCGCACATTTTAATTTAACTATAGAAACGTCGCAAAATATTGACCATTATTCAGAACTAAAGACTTTTAAAAATATTTCGGTTAATAATAGTCAGGTGGTCTTAGTGACAAAAGTGCCCTAAAAGTGATCCAATGAGGTCAGACATGTTAATGCCCGAAGACAACATATTTATTTAAGTTTGAACCTTTCCGGTTACTTTGATATCTATCTTCAAAAAGCATAACAATTTTTTATGGAAATTAGAGAGGTCAAAAGGCCATGCTATGAAATTCTGATTTTGCAATTTTTCTGTGTAGCTTATATTTCAATGAATATGTACTCTCACCTTTTCTAGAAAATTGTTCACCAAATGTACATGTATTATGAAACTATTTTTTAGTCATTTAGAATTTATGCAAAGCTAAAATAGAACTTGACAAATAGAAACAATGTCTGAAAATAGGGTAAAAGGTCATGCACATGATCTATTCACTTTGAGACAATATCAATCTATAGATACTATAAATACTAATCTATAAGTGGTGTACAAAAGTTATTCAAACTTCATAGAAAGATTAAGGATACCAGGGAGGAAGTAAAGGAAAAGTACTTTGTACAAGTACAATAAATTCACATAGCTTTCATTTTGAATTCTCTTCCTTTATTAAACTTTCATATAACATTTGTTTTCCAAAGAATAACTCCAAAACTATCAAATCGATTTTGTTGAAATTTCACACAATGATAAACTTAAGGCCGTTAAAAGAAACTGCGGAATATAAAAATCATGAGTCTATCTCGTTCACTTTGTAAATTATGTTCATATAGAAATAAATTGTCTGAACCATAACGTTAAACCCTGAATGTGACTAATGAGGCACACTATGGTGTTAAATTGTTTACTCATTTTTACTATCAGGAAAATATTCATTCCATTTAAATAAGAGTAGAGAAAGACTATACTGGCAACTGACATACTACTAAAAGCATTTTTATCTTGGCATTCTATTCAGTCGTCTAAATAGTACTTTCGTTACTGGCATCAGTTGATAGTGATTACCATTACTTGATAATCATAAAGCCTTTGTCAAAAAGTCTCTGGTTACCTACTTGCTTAGGGGATTGTTCAACTTAAAAAAGCATTTCAGCAATAGACATAGAGATTGATACTTACTGTATGATGTTCATATTTAACACATATCAAATGTTCGACCTCAGCTCCTTGACACTTACGTTATCATTAATATATATCGTACAGCACAACAAATGATCTTTGATAACTGTATATTCCCTTTGTTCGCATCTTTTGTATATAAATTATCGTAAGTATCGTTATAGAAAATTGGGTTCATTTTTATTTGAACATGCTTCCATTGTGACGTATAAACCAATGCTGCTTACATTATTTACTTTTGTAATTTAAAACATGTACTGAATAACACAGGTATAATTCTACTTTTGTTTATATTTGCCAGTTCTTTTTACAAGTCACTTTCACTTCACATAATTTTAATGAACAAAATGCCCCTTTTCATAATTTACCAAACTTTGAGCAATGTCTGACTGAATATTGTTCTGTAATCATAAGTTAACTAATTAACTAATAAAGTATAACTAGTAATGTACATGTTTTTAGCGACTCGCACGTACAGCCAACACCATCGCTCATTGAAAACTTGCATAATACATATATTTGCTTTGCAATTTTTGTTTGTATATTCCCAGACACTACTTAAAACATACGTTACCATACAGATGTATCTTTATTGTTTATGTTACCTGGTCGTTACTGCGAAAACACACATTTCAAACACACATTTCAAATACGGGTCAATTATATGATAAACATTTGATAGCAGCAAAGAGTTACTAAATTCTCTGGACATATGTTTTTTTACTTTATTGGTAGAAAAGTTACAGACTAAAAACTATTTGTATTCCAGTCAGAAGAAATTGCATATGCATGCTACTTGCGTCTGATGTTGTTCCTTCAATGAATACGCTAATATTTTAATGAGACCTAATGCAACAGACTAAGAGATTTCAGGTAGATATGGTTATCAATTTGATTGTCAAGCAGTCAGTGAATTCTTAAATATTAAGTCCCGAATGAAATTCTACCGCCCCAAATTCAAGAAGGTAATGTTTTGTTGGGTTTAACGTCGCACCAACCCAATTATAGGTCAAATGGCGACTTTCAAGCTTTGGTGGTGGAGGAAGACCCCAGATGCCCCTCCGTGCAAAATTTCATTACGAGCGGGTAGAACTACCGACCTTCCGTAAGCCAGCTGGATGGCTTCCTCACATGAAGAATTAAACGCCTCGTGTGAGGCCCGAACCCTCATCGGTGAGGGGCAAGTGATTTGATAACAGCGACCTTAACCACTCGGCTATGGAGCCCCCGGCCCCCACCAAAAAAGTAATGTTTGAAGGAAGTGAGGCACATTTTAAAGAACAATACATCACAGCAATTTTATTTGTCCCATGTAAATCCAGATCTCTAGCCTAAGGTCAAGGTCAAACCTGGATATAAAACATTTTGGTATTTTGTCTGGTCTGTTACTTCTATTGAATGAAACCTTATTTACATAACTTGGTATAAATATTCACCATTGCAAACAATGTGACATGTGCAAAGGTCAACCTCACATGCACTCAAATTAAGTTTCTGTTTTATTGGTAAATGAAATTACTTCCCTTTTATATTATGCAGTTCAATACATGTGTTTTTCATCAGTTTTCCAAGTAACTCAAACATGAATTTACGATTGGTATAGACAGATATAAAATCGGTGTAAAAGTGGGAAGGTAAATGCATACAAATACAAATACAAAGATAGAAGGCATTAAGGGAATGTGCTGTGTTCAAGATACATAACAGTAACTTGCTCACTTTTCGACTTAGGTCGTTTTATCTAAATGAATTGTCCTGGCTTTAATTCTAAAGTGCTGAAGGGAATTTATTCGATCTGCATAAAAAACTAGTCTAAGAGGACATTAAGAAAACTTATGTACAAGAACCATAATTAAACATTGCGTTCTTCTTCATAACCTTCCCTTATTTAATGTGTCTGTGTTAGAATAACTCCAAAAATTATCGAAGGGATTTTGTGGAACTTTCACACATTACGACAAGGTACGTTGTGAGGAAAAATTCATCATGCTTACTTAGCGAATTATTATATCTGCCTTTATCAAAATTTGTCTATGGAAGGAAGTTTATATAAACTGCAAACAAGGACACATACATTTACTGGAAAAGAAATCATAACTCTATAACTCTACTTTTTGTCAATTTAAAATTTTCCCCAGTCACCTTATAGGTTTAATAAATTTTAAAAGATTTTTCAAGAAATAGGTTAAGGGACTGGTTCATAAGAGAACCATTTAACAACCTTCTGTTAAATACAATAGGCGATTGGACAAACAATTGTACATTGAAGCGGGGTACTGGTATTCAGGTTTGCATAGCTTGCATAACTAAACAAGCCTAGATCCTGAATCTTTGTTTAAAGAATATGTGTTTATTGGTGTTAAAGCGTTATTTTGAACACACAATGATCTTTTATCATACGATGTAATAAGATATCAAATCACCCTTCTAAAAAGAAAAAAAATGAATAATTTCTGTTCTTTCAAATATAACGTGATTGAATGTTTTTCAGAAGCAGTAAGCGTTGTAGTTGATAAATTATACCCTTTTGTACGCACGATAAGGTATCTTTTCAGCTGGCAATATGACCATTTTTATTCATATTTTACACAATTTACTGTGATCTTTGACAAATATGTAACATTTAAGCTGTATGATAAAACTGATTGCATCAGTAAAATGAGATAAATTATCTTAACGAGAAATCAGAAATATTTGCTTAAATATTCTCCCCCTCCCCCCTCCCCCAAATGAAAATAAAGCAACTAAAAGAAACATTTAAAACTTACGGCATGTCCTGTCAGAACGTGAACTTCAACAGTATTTCTATATAACATGTATGTAAATATTACATTTAGAATTATTGGGACGGTTTTAATCTGTTACATAAAAGACTTTTATAAATATAACCAACATAAATTATACATAAAAACAACAACAACAGCTAACCCGACATATATTTTGCAAGTATCTTCAAAATAACACAAAGTACTTCTTTCAACAATATCTCAGAACAATATGCTATTGATGAAATGCCGAACTTTCAACAAAATCAAAGCACGTCTTTAGATATATTCATTGATTTTACGTTTTCAACCAATTTTTGGCAAGTCACAAAAACAAACAAAAATGTTTATAATTTACATGTACATACTTAAAACAGAAACATATTTTGGCAAGAGAATGAAAAAATAATTCATTGTCGTGCCTTTTCTAAAAGGGCATTCATCATTCGTGAAATATTTAACCATTCTCTAGAAAAAATATTAGTATGACCACTTCGTATTCTTACAAATGGTATTCACTCGTTTTCCTAAAATACAGCTATTATGTGTATTTTTGTGACTTTTTACAAATTGAATGAAGTAGTAAATTGAATAAAATTACATGACTGCATCATTTGATATTTTTGAAATTTATTATGTTATTCACAACACTTTGGTCTAAAGGTATGTGAAATTTTAAGTAGAAATTGCAAATATATTGGAAAATTAGCAAATGGCTGTTAGCTCTTTTGTTCAGTATATATACCCTTTAACTTTTAACCAGAATGCTTTTTCGAGGGACTCGTAATATATTAATTAGACACAAGTGTATGGTCTATTTAAACCTATTCCTATTTAATGTAAAATAATTCATTAATCGTTGCACCAGTGCCGATAATGTTGTGAAAATATCAATTTCAACACATGGCCTTTTGACCTTTATAGTTTGCATATAATGATTATATAATTTTGGAGACAACATCCAGATGAACCGGGGATGTTAATACTTGAATAAGGTCTTTGTTTCATAACTATTAACTTATTTCAGGAGCAAAACCACCTGACTATAATAAAGCTGCTGTTTAAAAATACAATGTAGTTCAAAGAAACAATATGCTTAGAATTACGTACTTTCAAAATAAAAGCTATTTTTTTTTTGCGCGGTAACTGACACGTAACGTAATGACGCCGATGACGTCATTTTGAGGCAACAATGTTTTGTAGCGTTTCTGAGATAATTTTTTCATGATTTCAGCATTATCAAATATTAAGTATCAGATCAGAGACAGGTTAATGAATTTCTCTCGGAAGAATAAATATACAAACACATTTAGTTTGTCGTCAACGTTGTCGTAATTGGTCACGTTGGGCATGCGCACATACACATGCTAGTGTATACAACCTCCTATAATATTTTCGATTTTAGAACTTGAGGCAATTTGAACTGCGAAATGGCTGCAACAAATTGGGTTTCCAATTTGATTTGATTTAGCTGGTACCTATATGTGGTCACGCATGTTATGAAAAAGGAATATAGGAATCTATGATAACGTGGATACAGTTTAAAAATAAACTGTAGGTAGGATTGAAATAAAGCCATCACATTTTGTTACCGTATAGCGGGTTAATTCTGCGGGCAAAAAAAATTCTGCAGTTTTGTCCTAAAATGGGCCTAGTTTATTTCTGCGTCTTTTTTTCTGCGACCTTCTAGAAAAGAAGGAATTAATTTTTGCGGTTTGCATAAACCGGAAGAAAATTTTGCGCATGGAACATAGCTACTGCATTTACTACGTCATAATTAACCTCTCATATGCATATCGTTATCGTCAGTTATGTCTTAGTGGCAATGTCTAAGTCGGAATCCAGGACAGTAAAGTTAGGGCAGCTGATTTATGTTTAAATCCTGGTTTCTTGTCGTTGCCGTGCATGATCAGAAATCAGAGTTTTCATAAAATGTAAAACTGCTGGTAGAAACAAATACGATTTATTTACAAAATAAAAATAAATAAATATACGTAAATGCAAAATCTAGTACATAGTCCATTCACAGTCCATTCAGTTACATATTCAAAATGTCGCGAATTTCTCATTTTTATTCTCCCAAATTTATATAACATTTGTCAAACTTTTCATAAACTTATCGTGTTTTGTGATATACACTTGTAAAGATTACACGCCTGAAACGGTAACAAGTCATTCGTAGAAATATATTGATACTTTAACAAACAAATCAAGTACAGTCGATACGGTGTGAATAACTTGACAGCAGACGAAAATTTAAACTCGTAAGATAAAGATAACGGGTCATTATATTAAGTGAAATATCAAAATTTATTTCTGCGTCAAAAATTCTGCTGATATTTCAAATGTGCGGATTTATTTCTGCGTGACAGCCTCTACCCGCAGAATAAGCAGAAATAAAAACCCGCAGAATTAAACCGCTATACGGTATACCACTAAAATGATAAATTGTATTTTAATCGTATTACACTAGTGTAATGACATTTGACGTTTACGTCGTTTTAAATACAGAAGACGTTGGTCGAGCTGACTGTTTTTGTTGGGTTTAACTTCTCGCCGACACAATTACAGGTCATATGGCGACTTTCTAGCTTTAACGGAGGAGGAAAACCCAAGGTGTCCATTCGTGCATTGTTTCATCATGGATGGGCACCTGGGTAGAATAACCGACCTTCCATAAGCCAGATGGATGGCTTCCTCACTTGAAAAATTCAACGCCACGAGTTGGGCTCGAACCCACAAAGACATGGAAAGAGGCAAGTGATTTGAAGTCAGCGATCTTAGCCATTTGACTGTAGAGGCCCTTGAATGTTAAAATGCTCGGCAGAGCCTTGCGTTTTATTATTACATTCAAAAGACAGTCGTGTATTATTCTCTATGAGCACGGAATTAGTTGTCATGTTTATTTCAGCATATCTTTCTCTGGTTGATGTTTCATATAAATAAGCATGCAAATTTATAGTTTTTAAATAAGCACACATGGTATTACATTACGTTCCCGACAATGTGATGCCCAGTTTATATTGGAGTTTTAAGCAGGTAATATATGTTGACGGACATAAAACTTATATCGTTTATTGTACATTTCTAAAAGGAAAAAAAATATTGGTTCAGTTTGAAAATATCTCTGTTTGCAATGTGAAACGTTGTCAGCATTGATCTTCTCCTTTTACCCTTTTTATACATATCTCTTTTAGGTTTGTCTTGGCAGTTTCAAACGTTTTCTTTTTGTCAACTTTATTTGTAGACTGTAGTATCCTTTTTTGAATCAACTCTAACCGCGTCTTTGGAACAGCATGATACTTTTTTTCTGATTTGCTAGTCCATCCATTCGGAGATAGGCCTTTTATACTACATACCATGACAATTTGTAATGTATTACTTTTAGAGAGTGCAAAGACGTTCACTACATTCTAAAGCTGGCTAAAGATATCAGAACAAGTCAAGAATACAAAGACTACGTGGAGGATATGACAAGGATCAAAACAGTATACGAGGACATTACACAGTCAATCCAAGATGAAATAGAAACACTGAGCAATGTTAAAACTGAAATTATCAATGAAATAAAAGATTACAAGCAAAAATTAGTTTCAAAAATAGAAGAGCTTGAGAGTAAGTCGATTGAAACTGTGAATGAAAGGTATAGGCAAATTACAGAAAGAATGAATGATACTGCAAGCCATATAGATGAATCATTGGACAAAGTAACAAAACTTGTGCAAGAGATAGATATTTTGAGCGAGTCAGAAGTGTTTGTTAGTATGAAAAGAAGAGTTATTGAACAAGAAGAACATATGATTTTCACAGAAGTTCTCAATGTTGAAGGACTAAGTTTTTCATTAGACAAAAGTATTAGAAATAGTCTTGACAATTTCGACGGACTAGTTACTGCTAACTTTCCTGTCAGAATATCAAAGGAAGGGTATCATACTATAACTGTCGATAATGACGAAGAAATTGACTATGGTGTTCGTGATATAATAATTTTGGACGATGACACTATGGTCATGACGTTTGACAATAGATTAAAACGGTTTAGCAGGTTACTTGATGAACTGGACAGCATAACAGTCCAAGGAAAATCGTGGGGTGTATGTAAAACTTCAATGTCAAAAGAATTAGCTGTTACAATATATGACAGACAAACTATACAGTTTGTTAAATACAATGCAAAAGTAATGACACTGAGAAAATCCTTCATAGTGGGTGTTCCATGCAAAGGTATTTGCTGTAAAGACGGATACCTTTATGTTGCATGTGGCGGTGGGGGCTATGACAATGATGCAGGCCATATTAGAAAGTATGATATGAAAGGTAACGTAATCTGTATGTTTGACACTGACGATACCGGTCGACGAATTTTTACGTCTCCTCGAAAAATGACTTTTGATTCTAGCACAAACAATATATACATAGCAGACAGAGACAACGGAATGATTGTTCTTGATAGAAATGGAAAGATAACTAGCCATATGTATGATTCCTTTCTGAAAAATGCTGTTGGTATAAGTCTTTCCTCTAGGAATGCTATTTTCGTGTCTGGTTATGAATCAAATAACATACAGCAATACGATGAGAATTATAGGTTTGTAGGAACAATTTTGAACTTCACAGATGAAATTTGGTCTCCTTTATGCATACTTGTAGACGAATCAAAGAAACAGTTATTCGTAAGCTTGGAGAATCATAATACAGTCTACGTTTATGACATTGAATGTTAGGGATATAGCGGGTATTCGGCCAAAATATGCTGTCTTGGTATGTGCTCATGTCGGCGGTCGGTCGGTCTGCCTATCTGTCGGCCTGTCAATCTTTGGTTTCCGAAGTGTAACTAGAGGATGCTTTGGGCTATATTGATAAAACTTAACAGGATAATTGCATGTGATCAATGAATGAATCCTATTGTTTAGGGAGTAAGTAGGCTAAAGGTCAAGGTCACATTGACACTAAGACTGAAAATGGTTTCCGATCAATAACTGGGGAACAGTTAGACATATAGTATTCAAACGTCATATGATGATTCATGTGGTCACTAGATGATTTCTATTGTTTTGGAGTAAGTAGGTTAAATGGACAAGGTCACAGTTACCGTGAGACTGAAAACAGTGTCCAATTTATAACTGGAGAATTCATTGGCCTAGCATTATAATCCACAAATCCATATGATGATTGCCTGATGTCTGTAGATGATCCTCCTGTTTCTGGGCCAGTAAGTCAAATGTCAAGGTCAAGGTCAAGGTCAAGGTGACATTGAGGCTGCAAATAATTTTCGATCAATAACTAGAGGACGCTTGAGAATATGATAGCATCTATGTCTATTAACGGAACCTACTGATATATGTCTACATTCGTTTTATTTTATACATAAGCTGTTTCTGTATATTTTAATACTGCGTTAACCAATAATATCACACAGGTTATTAGACTGAAAAGATGATCATAAAACGACTCTGAAAATATATGATAGTTGGTGTACATGCAAATGGAAAGTAAGAAATACACATATTGTGTGCAGTGTTATAACAATTACTAAAGTCTTTAGTTGACAATTATTATGATATGCATCACTTTAAAGTCTGTAGATTTAACTTAAAGGTACTCTAAAAGGACCATGTGCTCTTCCCACAGTAAAAATTCCCATAATCAGACGACAGGTTACGCGCAACACCCAGACCCTTAGCTCAAAGGTCAAGGTCACACTTGGATGTCAGAGGTCAATATGTTTCTTTCACTGTCCGGTTCATACCTCTGTCATCCATTAAGAGTTTTGTATTTAATTGCTATTCAGGAAAATATTAATACACATTACAGAAACATCAGACAGCCGGTTAAAAGGTTTTAGTCCTAATAAAACAGAAATGTTGTTAATTAGTAATTCTATCAAAAACAAACTTTTCCCTTCAAGTTTGGCAATGTTGAACACAACAGACCACCACACATTTCTTGAAGTCACAATCTCATCTGAAGCAAAGTGGACATGTCACATTAAAATATCTACACATCTTGTATGAAGAAAGTTGATGTCTGAAGAAAGCTAAAATATATACAACAGTTTTACTCCTGTTTTAGAGTGTACTTCAGAGGTACGTGAAGGCTGCTTTCTCGAAACAGTAACTTATTTTAATCAATTAAGTTAAAAATGGCTAGAAATGTTTGTAGTTTGCCAATATTTTGTAGTGAAAAAAGGACTTTATTTTGAATCAGGCTGTGATTCTATAAGACGAAAAAACAGGTTAAACTTTTTACTTTCTATAAGATGTGTCACGGTAAAGAACTTGAATATTAAAACGGGGAGAAAATGTGCAAGCGGCCGGGAAGCTCTGTCGGTAGAGCATCAGAACATTATTCCAAGGCCCCGGATTCGAGTCTCGGTTTGGCGGCACATTTTTCACCGTGTGACATTTGGCGCCCAACGTGGTGCCGTGACTGTTTGTACTCTGAGATCATCACCTTGTTCTCTGTCCCATTATAAATTGAAGGAGCGGGAGAGTTTGTCACGATATAGGACTTGAATATTAGAACGGGGAGAAAATGTGTAGGCACCGGGTAGCTCAGTTGATAGAGCATCGGAACATTTTCTCACCCTGCCACAGTTGCATTACCCGCCTATGTAAAAATTTTCCCCTGGTTAAGTAAGAGATTTGTCCCTAAAGAAATAGTGAAAATCATATATTTTACCAAACAACAGATTGACATTAACTAATAAATCTTTAATACCGTCTACAATAAGGCTATGGAATAATTTAAAAATGGAGTGTAGACTCAAACCTTTTTCTTCTTTCAAAACTTACTGTTAATAATGGTGTACATCCTTTTTACTTTGCTGGAGCATGTGTAACTTATGGCATACACGTTTGAGAATCATCGAAGTAGTTTTTATTACAAGTTGTATATCTTCAAAACAGTGCATTTCTTTGAAGAGTTCAAACGCTTTTAAGAAAACACTGTATACTTTATTATATGTGTATGATGTTTTCTAGAATGTCGACATCAGATGTTAAGAAACATTTACTTTCTGTAATTACTAACAACTGTTTTTGTTAGGATCATACACATGTACACTTTTGATGTAGAAACTACATGTATTTTCTGGCAGTTGCCATTGCTTTGTTAATTTTTTTGAAAGGGTTTTAGAAATGTTGTTCAAACGTGTGCCCAATCCCATTGTATATATTAAATTCAATAAAATATTGATAAACTAAGATTATTTTGTTGTTTATTTTGCTTCTACAATTAGGTCTACATAATGAAAGAGGTACTGTATCATTGATATTTTAGTGTGTGACGTAAGTGTATCCTATAGTTTATTGTATCATTGAAGTTAGTGAGCGTATAATGTTATGATATCATAGGGAGTATTGTTGTACTAATCTAAATTATAATAGAAATGATATTTTTGTTAATAAAGTTTTATTTGCCTCAGCACAGGCGTTTGAAGCTCAAACTCTCCAAAATATATGAAAGTTAGATCTGCGGAGGAGATCGTAGATCTTTGAAAAAGGTCAAGGTTGGCAACTTCACGCCTCAGGTCCATTTTTAGAGCTCGTTTAACACCCTTTCAAATAGAAAATCCTACTTTTATAGGCACTTACGTAACGTGTCCTGGTTTTAATCAGAATAGACACATTTTAAACAAAACATTTTTGGTATTCGGCCATTCCGTGCTCAGCTTCCGGTCAGTAAGGAGTGAATGCTCCATAGACATAGCTTTGCAACAACTATATTTGTATCACGTACTATGGACGATCATTGTAACTGATCACCTAGTCCGCAAATTGCAAAATCAGAAAAGTACCATTAACGTTGTAAGTGTGGAACCGGCAAATCATAAAAGCTGCACAATCTAAACCAGAAAAGAAATATAACCATATAAGATGTACCTTATATAAATAAAAAACAAAGACAAATATCAAACAGGGAATGCCACGTACCAAAAACGCAGCCTCCCCAAAACGAAACCCACAGTACACAGACGCGCACACCACAAACACACATACACATACACGCGCTCACACACAAAAAGCCAACACATTAGGACAAAACGAACAAACAAAGGAACACAGTGGGGCACCGCCTTGGAACGGTCAGTGGCAAAAACACCACTGGGGAGCTCAAACCGGTTTATGGTGCGCACCCAACCTCACTCTTACTCCCACCATGTTCCAAAGACACGGGACAGTGTAAATAAAAGTAATCCCCTCCAGGTGAATCTCTAACACACGTAATGGAAACAAAAAGGCATGGCATGTAAAACACAAAAATGCTCGTGTATAAATATATAAAAAGCAAACCTTTAGAACCAAAAACGTATGTACTCAATGCCTTTTCAGAAGACAGAGCAATACTCCTTGAGTGATTAATTTTAAACGAACATATTTTACACACACCGACTTGTTTTTTTTCAAAATCACGATGCAAACAGTACTCCAACCTCCAAGTATTATCTTAGGTCATATAACTTGCCTCAGGAGTTAAAGAAACATGGAGGCCCGTCAAGTGTTTATGAACATATCTGTAACTTCCAGCGAACGACCTTGCGTTAATACATATTTTTTTAAACATAAACTTGAATGTCTCTTATTCAAATCAGTGAATTTTCAGTTTAGTCTGGTTTCTACATACAGGACGCCAAGTTTTGAAAGTTTCTCCCGTTAGTACATTTTCTAAAAGTTTACCTGAAAAAAAAAATAACACTCGCCTCGAAACACGGACGCCTGTCGTTTCAAAACCTTCTCCCGCTGGTAAATCTGAATGCATATACTAACAATTAACACAAGTCTCTCAACTTTGAATCATGTGATATATCGAAAAAAGATATACATCTCTGTTTTGCATTTTATCTTTGTATAAAACAACACAAATTACGTGATGAATGCATTTTCCCCGCCAAAATAAATACCGTGAGCATACTCAGTTACATGTTTGTTGACGACCACAAACTATCGGTTTTAAATGTGAGAATCTGCTATGCCATGTAAAAAGAGATTCTGAAGCACGCTGGTAACCGCATATCAACATGACACAAATCTGACGAGTCATACCGCGTCAACCATTGTGTGAATGTGTAACCCTTTTACATTCAACTGTGCGTTCTAGTAACACTTTCGTAGGAAAGCAATGTCTATAAATTATAGGAAACAAAGAACCGGAGAATAACTTCACTGTTGATGGCCTTTCGTCGTTCATTAGAGTGCTTTGATGATACAGCTAAATTTGTCATTGTATCGTTATTTTCCACGGGACCAGAAAAAATAACTGCGGTGTATATATTTGTTCCTGCTTCAAATGATTTTCTTGAACTTTAACTTATGTGGAAAGAAAGATTGGCTTCATTGATTAAACAATTTTCAACAGAAACTATATGCAATTGAAATGTTAGTTATGGTATTAAGTTGTCCCGTAGGAATCAAACTTAGACTGACAGACTTTAATGAGGACTTTTTAAATTTAGAACCCAACAAAATCATTTTTAGTTTCAACATTTGATCATCAAAATGAGGCATGTCGAGAATTATGTTATAATCTAGTACCGCAGGTCGAAGTCGAAATATATTCGGAACGATCAGTCACCGTTTTATGACGTCACGAATAATACGCCATTATTTCTCAAACCATTGAAGGTTTTCCAAAGTAAACAAGCTTCTTTTACAGTGTTTACAGATCAAGGGTTGAACGTATTACTGTCGCAAGTCCTTCTTTATTTAATAGGAATTACTATAATATTGCGTTCAACCCTCGAGATAGGCTTTTTATAATTTTTCAATTACTTTGTTATTTGGGAAGAATTGTTGCTTTATGCTTATTTATTTTAACTAGATTGTGATGAAAGCTTAAAGCTTATTTGAACCACTCTCGAGGCCGCTTCCCGGAAAAACCATTACATGTGTCAAATGATGAGTCATAGTCGTGACCCGAATGTGACTCGAACCCATGAGCCTGGTTTGAGCGGCCGACACCTTAACCACTATACCACCGAATTGTTAATGATACATTTTTCAAAAATGATTTATCTATGATTTTTTAACCGGAAGCTTGATAAGGTATGGTGGACAATCAAAACGGCGATTTTGATATTGTTGGTAAGCTGGTAAAATAAACGACTTTGAAATATATTTCTTGTTGTGTTCAGCATAAAATAAGATGGACGTGTTTTCTTTCACCAGAAAGGTTATTCACATCCATTCAAGTTGTCAGCCGATAAAAAGTGAATAAAACATGATTTACTAGCCAAATTGCATTGTGTACTAAATGGGATGCATATATATGGGCCGTTCCATGACTAAGAAAAGCATTTAACCTTTCAAATCTGAAAGTTTGAAGATATTATCGTCACTATTTCAAGAATTACAATGCTTTTAAGAAGTCACCGAAGGCGTTTTGAGACCTGACAACTATAACGTCATGAAAGTAGTATGACTGCGTCATGCGATGCTTGTTTTTTTCCCGTGTCATTTATGCGACAAAGTATGCGTATCACTAACTAAATATTATACCTTTGATTATTTAGAAACAGTTTAAAATGATTAGACTGAAAAAATATTTCAACCGTGCATTTATGGTTTCATCACGGGCCTTTTATCTCTACACCTTTGTATTCTTACGGTGCATGTGCGCTTTGGAACACAAATAACTTTTACTTGTAAAATATAGCAGAATTTGATTCTCTTTAGATAACTAAATTATAATATACAAATTTCTAATTTCTGCATGACCTTGAGAAAGCAATGATTTTCTAGTATTTTTAACTATGCATTATGCAATAATTATATCATGTCACTAATACAGGTTTTTCTTATGGAACGGCCCATATATATTTATTAATTAAACTTCTAAGCGCCTGTGGTTTTACATTATACGTTTCGGCGCGGGAATATTATCTTTCCTCTTTCAGAAAAAAATTGATGCAAGGACTATACTGTACAATGTACACCAAATGTTTTTACGTAATTTTAAGTAAATTGTTATCAATTAATATTAATATACCATTATAAAGGTTATTGAAAAATTTCCAGCTAATGATGGTGTAGGAAAATCTCAGGTGTCCCTACTTTCTGGATATCAAATATAAACTCCAGTGAAATTACAAGTCACTTGTTAGAAGAAACCATTTGGAGAATAAATTAAAATTTCATATTTTTCATACGTACGCACCTCCTTCACATACGTGTTTGTGCTGATATTACTGTAGAAAGTGTATCAAATGGTATCAATGGCCCCAGTACCCTTACTTAACACGTCGCATAATGACAACCTAGAAATTATCCATCAAATAATCTACATATATACATCAGCATCATTTATAAGAATGGCAAACGTTCAATACTGATACAATATGGCTATGCTTGGGGTCTAAACAAATTAAAGGACTGTCATGTTTCCTATGCTACTCAGTTCACCAAGTGCTTCGTGACAGTTGTGATAAAAAGGAGCAAAAGCCGTACACCTTAAACGTTAAATCCCTCAGCTTCAATATATACATATAACGAGGGTATGAGAAAATATATGTTCAAAAAAGTGTCAAAAGTTTAATTATAAACCCGAGCGCTTTCAAGTTTTAAAAAGCCGTTTTCAAGGGCAGCATAAATAAAAACTAATATAATAATGGCGTATATTCCGGCTGTATAGTCCGATATATAAATATTAAATCTATAATTTTTCATACTCTATAATTTCATTTCTTGGTTCTTGTATCCGTCTGGAATCCAGTGTGTTTTAAAGCATTTCGTTGACGATTTTACTTTTATTTTTCTCACTCATATACATATAAACTGTTGTGCAGAAAAGAAGATGTTAGTAGGGTTAAAAACAGGATAAAAGCAAAACTATCAGTACATGAATTATGGTTTAAATATCAATGTAGCCAGTGCTGATTTGAATCTGGAGATAGTTTCAACACTGACCACATAAGATGGTAACGTATTCCTCTGAACAACTGTTCCAGGGAAAAATGAATTTTGTAATATTCAGCTGTAGAAGAGGGTATCTGAAATGCCAGATGATTGTAGTGTCTGGACTGTCTTGCGTAAGGTGTAACATATTGCTTAGGATCAACATCTATATGATAATAAACCATTTTGTGACATAAAGGTGGTCTACTATGTTGTTTTCTAAATTTCAGTAAATTCCAATTTAAATCATATATGATATTTGAGGCTGTGAACAAGGTCTTTCTGCAATTGCTTGTAAAAAATCTTACAGTCTGTCTTGAATGTTTTAAACATTGTCTATACCCTTACAAGACACTTAAACAGTATTCTAAAGTTGGTCTCTCAATACAGTTTAACTTCCGAAAACCGGACCTTCTGAAAACCGGAAACCTTTGAAAACTGCACGAAACTCAAGGTCCCGATTTTTTCTGTTCTTATTTCTATATATTTTTAACTTCTGAAAACCGGAACTTCTGAATTCTGAAAACCGGACGATTTTTGAAGGACCGTTTATATTTTAACACTAAAATTGACTTCCAAAAACCGAACAGTGAAATTTTTGCTGGTTTAAAAGTGTCACCTGTTAATCCAAAAACGCTGTCAACATGTTCTTTTGTTTATCTATTAGCGGCGCGTGTTTATTTTGACACGCTAGATAATCACAATGATCATTTGATGCAAAAGTAAGGAAGTAATCAGTGATTACTTTCATTTGTATTCAATTTATGAAAAGGTGATAAATTAAATATCTTAGTGTGAAAAACTTTTTCAATGTTTGAACGAAAGAAAAAAGGGGTTTTAGTTCATTTAGTTACATCGATTAAACTATGCCGTGTCAACATTAATGAAATGTTGACGAACTCCGAACTCCAAAGATAGTAAAATGTAAGTGGAAAATATTTGCGTAAATGCTATTATATAAGATATGTTGTTTTCTTTTTATATCTGTTATTTATGTATTTATTATCCTTAATGTTTGTAATTGATTAATTAATTAATTACTAGTAATTAATTAATTATTTACTTTTAATAAAATTGTAAAATTGAAAAGGATAATAATCTCCTTCACCCTGTGTGTAAGAAAACATAACTCTTGTGCACCAAGCCCACATTGCCTACAAACTTCTGAATTCTGAGAACTTACAAAAACCGAACTGGTCCGGAGGTCGTTCGGTTTTCGGAAGTTACTCTGTACTATTATATCTATTTATTTATTTTGTTTGGTTTAACGTCGCACAGACACAATTATAGGTCATATGGCGACTATCCAGCTTTTGGCGGTTGAGGAAGACCCCAGGTGGCCCTCCGTGCATTATTTTAACACTAGCGGGCACCTGGGTAGAACCAACGACCTTCCGTAAGCCAGCTGGATGGCTTCCTCACATGAAGAATTCAGTGAGGCTCGAACCCACATCGATGAGGGGCAAGTGATTTGAAGTCAGCGACCTTACCCACTCGGCCACGGAGGCCCCTACACAATACTTTTATAAGCAGCTGTGTTCGTTGAACTTTTAGAACAATTATGTTATGTTTTAAGAAACATTTTGTAGGGTGTAATCTGTATCTATAGGTATTCTGGATCTAGAGACATGCAATATGTGACCTTTGCTTACATTGAAAGAAATTTTCTATTTCTGCTACTATAATGATACGCTGTCAAGATCCTTTTGCAGCTAAGCTGAATCAGTCTACGAATTTATAGTCCTATACATGATAAAATACACAGTCATCCTGAAAAAGACGTACATTTGACACAGACAAAGGTTGATCATTTATGTAAAGCAGAAATAGAAGAGGTCCTAGGACCGACCATTGAGGTACGCTTGATATAATAGGAGCCAATCTGGATGTTGCCACGTCGGGCAATGGTTTCCGATCAATATCTCGGGAAGGTGTAAGCCTACATTATTCAAACTTAATAGGAAAATTGCATGTGGCCACTACATGAAGACAATTATTATTGTTTTTGAATAGTAGGTAAAAAGACAAGGCCGTAGTGACCATGAGACTGAAAACGGTTTCCGATCAATAACCAAGGGGCACTTTGGCCTACGACGGATACATTCTGTAGGATGATTGCCGGATGTCAGTAGATGACCCTAATTCTAGGTCAGTGGGTCAAAGGTCAAGGTCACAGTGACTGTAAACAGTTTCGGTAAAAAACTAGAGAACGCTTGAGAAAATGATAGCATCAATGTCTCCTTATGGAGCCTACTGATGTCTATGTCGTAAAGTGAATCGATGCATTCTTTTTATTTTTCTCATAGGCTGACATATAAATACTGTATCAACCCATAATATCAAGCAGGTTATTAGACAGAAAAGAAAAGATGATCTTTTAACGACTGTGAAAAAAGTTTTGTATCTATGATAGTAAGTGTACATGCATGAGAAAAAAACCCGAAAAGTACACATATATATAATGAAATAAGTGTTACATAATGACAATTATTATAATTGGTGTTCACTTTACAGCCTGTAAATTAGGACAAATTATTGTTTCTAAAGTAAAGAATTTTATTTCATTTTGTTTTTATTTGACAAATAACTTCTTGTACGATGAGCAAATATTTCATAGCTGGTATAGCTATGCAAATATATTAACTGTGGAAGCGTCTTGACTACCTTTCAACCTGTATTATGCTATAAGCGTATTTTCAGAACAATTCTCAAGAAACTCTTTTAGATATTAGGTAAGTCTCATTGTGTCTCTATGTGAATTATGAGCTTTTATGGTTCAATGACCAGTAATTTCTACATTTAGGTCTAGATAATGAAATGGGAACTGTAACGTTGACATCACTGGTGTTGCATTTTGCATTTTATAGTATATTGTGATATTGAAGTGTGAGAGCAGTATGTATTTTGTTGTACATGTATACAGTCTAAAATGGCACATGCTAGATCTCCAGCGAATTAACTCTCGACTCTCCCTTATGTATAAAATCTCAAATCAGCTGGTTGCAATCCCCATGGAAGAGTATCTCATCCCCTAGGCAATCATGTCAGCCATTATTATCCGCTGTCTTACAGGTTAATCACTGCAACCACTGATTACTGCAAATACTTCTTCTCTCTCTCTCCCCCCCCCCCACCCAGGACTATAGTCCTATGGAATTATTTTCCACCTGACATTCCCTTTCTTCCATCCCTTTAGCAGTTCACTGCCGCTGTTTGCAACATTGAACACACCACCATAAACTTTCTCTTCGCCCCTATTTTTGTCTTTTAAATCAGTAACAACCTTTCCGTTCCCTTTTATTTTAGCCCGATTTTCTTTTACTTTTTACTAACAATCTTTGTGGCTTGACGCGCAAGAAAGTGTCTATGGCCCTGTAAAGGGTTAGACAGTAACGGAAGATCGATATAAGAGCTGTCCTACGCCATAGCCTCCATTACAGGATTTATGTTTTAAAGTTTGTGCACTTCCATGTTATATCTGCTATTATTAAATAGCTTTGTTTCAAACTTGGAATAGTTGTTCTTTAATAGCATCCACATTATTTGGCGTAAGGGCCCTTGGACTTTAAAACACTTTCACAGTGTTTTATTACTAGATGGATTAAATAGGTGTTTCATATCACTACCAATATCACATATCGCAAGGGTTGTAACTCTTTCACTTAGAATTTCAGGTAAATGTTTTGCTGCAATTTCACTCTAGCTCTGATATAATAGCAGAATGGATTGGATTCGAACTTGCCACAGTTGTTTCACATAACCACCAACATCATATTTCAAAAGTGCCATAACTTTTACACCAATATTTTATTAATCATGCCCACATTTTACTTAAAATTTCAGGCACATTTGCTCTATCTCTGTAATTATCAAATAGATTTGATTCAAACTTAAAAACAGTTGTTTCAAACCACAATCTATTATTTTGGTAGCAATATTGTATAAATTATGCCTCCTTATTAGTCCTCTGCTGGTTGGGATGCAATGGGATTGCAATTTTTCGTCCATCATTCATTTTGTCTACGTTTTTGGTCCATAACTCTGCCAAATCTTTAAGGGATATTCATCATAATTAGACGACTTGTCAGGCGCAAAACCCAGACTGCATAAGGATCTGAGTAAGGGGCAGACATTTGCGAACTGCTATGTGCAAAAGTATCCCTTTTATGACGGATTATCTTTGCACACCTCTGTACTAATTGGACTCTGCCAAATTATTTAAGTTTATTAGTATGTATTGATTTTGAGGCTTTTGTTTATTTGCCTTATAATTCAAACTTCCATCTTTCTCAATGGTCTTCTTTGGGATCTCTTACTTCTGAATTCCAATGAAGGGCATTAAAGTGCTTACAGCGCATATTTACAGGAGCATTCCAGCTGACCTTGGGAAGGTTGGAGGTTCTACCTAGGTTCTGCATGTGTTCACGCAGGGTCATCCAGCTCCTACATCTGGAACACTGCTGTGTAACATCACCTGGATGCGTCTCTTTCATAGCATCAACGACGCACTTCCCCGTATCAACAAAATGGATGTGCAGCGCACGTACTGGCGCACAAGCATTATAAAAGTTCCCGAAATTTAAATGCCCCTCCATACTTCATACTCTCCTAGTGGTCCCTTCCCGGAACTGCAGAAGAAATCCCTTAAACCATCCATATTTCCTCAAAAACCTGGATGATACTACCGAATCTTGACAACGTTTCACTGATACTAATTTATATGTGCACAAAAAGCGACTCCGTTATCACTTTATACTACCGAGTCTGTGTAAAGAACAATTTTCAAAGTAAAAGGAGTGTGGATTAAATGACAAAATGTATACAGTGGAAAAGGGATGGGGGACGAAATTACCGAAACGGGTACGAGCTGAAGAAATAAATAGGGGAACGAAATGACTGTCGAACGAGTTGACCTGATACCATTCATTCATTCATTGTCATTTTACCATTCTTATTATTTTGTTGCTGTTTTTTTGCTGTTGTCGGGCCTTGACTTTTATCAATAAACTTGAAACATACTATTTCGGGACAGCTCGCTGTTTCCCGACTATATTCGTATAAAATGCACCTTTAATTTACTTCCGTATAACTAGTTTCGTGATTAGGTTAACTGTAAAAATACATGTACACAAAAATCCCTCAGCAAACACTGGGCTAATCTAAAATTTTCAGATTTCTCGCTAGTAGCGTATCGTAATAGGCATTTAGGACTAAATTGTTTTTGAAGTTTAATATCATGTAATACATGTATTTTGAAAACGAAAGTTGTAAACGAGAAAAAAACATGGCGGAAAGAGGGAAGTTTACTGAAAGTGTGCTCGGTGCCTCTGATGAAATTTATGATTACAACTGTTCCCCTTGCGAAGAATCTGGAGTATATAAGGAAGCACATAAATACTGTGATAGTTGTAAAGTTATTGTAAGAAATTTCTCGGCGATCACAACAAATTTCCAGCTTTAAGGGGTCACCTGATAAAAGATGCGACCTCTCAACCGAAACAGACTGTTAAAACTGGGGCACCAAGCGTATCCGTTCCAGCACAACCAGTTGAGCCGTGTGAGAACCATCCTGAAGAAATGATAAAGATGTATTGTGGTGAACATGATGTTGTCTGCTGCACTGTTTGTGTAGCACTCAATCACAGGTATTTTAACTTTCTTTTAGATTCTATATAGTAATATTACATTTGATTTTACCTGTTATCTATGTTTCCTTTACAGTGGTCTAAATATAAATGACATTACTCTTTAACATGTTCGATAACAAGATTTGGACAAATACATGCTGTATAAAGAACGGCGCTACATATTGATATGTTGAGTTAAAATTATTAACACAGTTTATACTATTTAGGACCTAAATCTATTGCATTAAAACACACACACGAGAGTAAAAGAATAAAAACGTTTTGTAATCTCAGAGAGACACTCCTTTTTCTTTTTGTTATAATTATTTATCATGTCCCTTCTGTGTCACTTCTTTGAATGTCGTACTTGCTATAAATGATGAATCGCCCACTTATTTTTCTGACATGATTTACGACTTTGTATTCATTTATTAACATTTGGAAGATAATACTTTCGATTTTAAAACGCCGTTTGAAGTTTATTTAGCTGATACTCATACTAAGTGGTCACGTATTTTCTGATAAACGAAGACAGGGGCCTTAAAGTTTTACTTTATGATTAACGTAGATACAGTTTAAAAACTATAACGCTATCTTGGTAGTTAGGTTTGACGTCGTGGGGGTGAAATATAGCCATTACATAAATTTTATATTACACTAAACTGGTACACTATATTTTAATCGTATTACACTAGTGTAAAATCTTTTGACATTGACGTCGTTTCAAATATAGAAGACGTTAGTCGAGTTGACTTTGCCTATAATAGGTAAAGAAGGAAGAATTTTCGATGTTTCAACAAAAGAACTAACATGTGATAAAAAGAATATTACATTCGTATCTTTCTAAATTGAACTTTTAAACTCATTGAATAAAAATGATAAAATGCTCAGCAGAGCCTCGCGTTTTATTATTTCATTCAAAAGACACGTATGTATTATCCTTTAAGAACATGGAATTAGTTGTCCTGTTTCATTCATCATATCTTTCTCAGGTTAATGTTTCATTTAAATAAACATGCAAATTAACGGATTTTGAATTAGCATACAAGGTATTACCTTACTTTCCCGTAAATGTGACACCCCTTTCATATTGGAATTTTAAGCAGATATTTCCTATTATATGTTGACGGACATAAAACGTGTTTCGTTTGTTGTACCTTTCTAATAGAAAAGGCGATAAATATTGGTTCATTTTGAAAATATCTCTGTTCGTAATGTGAAGCGTTGTCAGCATTAATTTTCTACTTTTACGTTTTTATTTTTTAAACATGTCTCTTTTATGTTTGTAGCGGGATCATGTTAATACCTTTCAAACGATTTCTTTTTATCAACTTTGTCTGTAGACTGTATCATCCTTATTTTGTATATTTTGAATCAGCTTAAACCAGTCTTTGGATCATCATGATACTTTCTCTGATTTGCTAGTCCAAATTTCGGAGATTGGCCTAGACAAGACTTTTCTTTTGACAAACAAATTTCTTCTAGTATACTACATACAATGACAGTTTGTAATGTATTACTTTTAGAGAGTGCAAAGACGTTCACTACATTCTAAAGCTGACTAAAGATACCAGAACAAGTCAAAAATACAATGACTACGTGGAATAGATGACAAGACTCAAAACCTTGTATGAGGACACTAAACAGTCCATCCAGGATGAAATAAAAAAAAATGAGTAACGTAAAAACTGAAGTTATCAAAGAAATAAAAGAGTACAAGCGAGAATTAGTTTCAAGAATAGAAGAACTTGAGAGTAGGTCGCTTGAGAATGTTAATGAAAGGTGTAAGCAAATAACAGAAAGATTGAATGCAGCTGCAAGTCATGTTAATGAAGTATTAGATAAGGTAACACATCGTGTGGGAGAGATAGACAATATGGGCGAGGCACAACTATTTGTTCAAATGAAAAGAATGAGATCAATGAAAGACGAACAAGATAAGATTGACAAAACTCTTCAATCGTTTAAAGGACTTAGCTTTACACTAGACGACAGTATTAGGAATGCTCTCGACAATGTCGACGGACTTGCTGTTGCAAAGGTACCTCACAAAATTCTTTCTAAGAAAGAGTATGGTATGATTTTTGATGATGACAAATACGAAACGTACAATGTGTATGATACATGTACCTTAGATGATGGCACCTTGGTTATGACATGTGACGACAAACTGAAACGATTTTCCAGGTTATTTAATAAAGTTGCTAACATATCGGTCCCAGGGAAATCGTATGGGATATGTGAAATTTCAAAATCAAAAGAATTAGTAATTACAATACGAGACAAGCAAATAATACAGTTTGCACAGTACAATGCAAAAACATATCACTGACACAATCATTCACAGTAGGTGTTCCATGCAAAGGCACCTGTTCGTCACCTGTGGTGGAGGCGACAATGACAATGTTCCAGGTCATTTAAGACAGTATGATTTGAAAGGTAAACTTATATGCACAACTGACACTGACAATACCGGTCGACGAATCTTCACGTCTCCCCGTTTAATAACTCTTGATTCTAGCACAAATAACATATATATAGCAGACAGACACAAAGGAATAATTGTTCTTGACAGGAATGGAAAGATAGAAAGGCATTTATATGATTCTTCTTTGAAAAATTGATTCGGTATTTGTCTTACAACTAAGAATAATATTCTTGTGTCCGGCTTTGATTCCTGTAGTATACATCAATATGATGAAAATTTCAGGTATGTAGGAACAATCTTGAGCCTTACGGATAAAATGCTTAAACCTACAGGCATACTAGTTGATGAATCAAAGAAAAGAGTTAATTGTTGGTATGAACAAACACAATGAAATATACTTTTATGAAATTGAATGATAAAAGGGACTGTATACAGTAAAAAAAAAGACGATATATGCCGGTACTTTGGTATTTGTGTCTTTGTGTATGTTTTAAATAGGTTGCTGTCAGAAAACACATGTACATTCATATCCAATTTCATGTATATACATAATATTAGTATTAAATGTTATTTTATGCAGTTATTTCTATATTTTCAAATGCCTGATATAGAGAAATCTTGTTTTGACAAGTTTGGACGTGTTATGTTTTGAAATATAATATGCAGCAAAGTCGTAAATTTGTAATTAGACCATCTTAAATTGACTTGTTTTAGTTTGTTCTATTGATTGGTTAACTGCATAGATGATCACATTTTGATTTTTTACATACTTTTACATACATGTATTTAGAAATGTAAAATGTGAAATAATTGCTCGGGTATTCGTGTTGAGACTAAATACCATGTGTTAAATTTTATGATATTTGTATGAAGAGAAAAACTGATTTATTTTATTACTCAAAATAAAGACTAAACAACAGTTATTCAGTATACTCATTTTATTTGAGTATATAAAAAGTTCCAAATAGTATATTCGTACAATATACGCTTTAAAGAAAATATTCATAAAACATGAACACTATATATATATTGAATAATATGTAAGTGGAGTTTTTTTGCCGCTCGTGACTAAACAGGTTTCGCCGTGTTAAGTCGTTAAAAGGACAAAATCCGGTCGACCGGAAGGAGAACGAACCCTGCTATCAAACATTCTGATCCAACAACGCCAAAGTCATAAGTTCGATCCCCACGGGTCAGTTAAGGGGTCGAACCAACAACCCACGTCGATTTAAGGCTAGGCAATGCAAGGCAAGGCAAGGTAGTACCATACAGCTGACAGCAAGGAAAGCAACGTTCAAATCGATTTGCAAAGTGACCACTGTTTGCTAAGAGGTTTAATACATATGCAACTGCGAAATATCGGTCAATATTCCAGCATCAAATTGCCAACCCATCTACTCCGGTTGACTCCATGCAGTAGGTGGTATCTGCAACCTGATCCAGAATGAAAGGAAAGCTGTGGCTATGCAACGCAAATAAACACCTTTGGAAGCAAGGAAGCAAAGCTAAGTAGGTATTGCCAAGTACTAGAGCAAAACCTTTCCACACACGGTCACAACTGAGCGAGTGGTAAGTGACAACATATCTCTCGGAGCAAATAATAAAGCAACATTCTAAACTTGGGTCCGTTCACCCCCCGGTCGACAGGATTTTCTGCTCCCCCCAAATATGATATGAGCGACAATTTCTACTGAAATATGCATAACATCCAGACCTATACTTTATTAAGCGTATAACAAACTGAAAACAAACTATACAAAGTGACATATATCCATAGACATTATAAGCAATGCCACGGTGACTAAGTCACACTCAGGGTTACAGTGTCTCAACTACAATGTTTATAAATGAATAAATTTAATTACAGAATCGTCAGTAATTTCAAACACTAAAAGTATTGAACATACCCTACATCATTAAATACCTAATAGTTTTTACTATAATAAACAATACACAACATATTAAGTCTTATTTATCCAATGCTTGCAGTTTAAATGTCGAATACTAATACAATATATTAAACATACTGTAGCAAATGCAAAACCTGAACACAATAAACAATATAAATGAACTAAAATTCGTGCCAATGTCAGAGAGCTAACACATAAACATAGAACAGTTGGAGAGCTATATTTAATCGAAACGTTCTTCCGAATAAAACAATGTGAATGTAAAATAAACACTTAGCACCAAACGTTTTCTAATGCACTTTCCTGGCACTAACACATCCAAACCATTTGTATAGTTCGTATACAATCCACTCTCCTCTCTGTTGGAGATACGATTCTGGCACTCAAGTTCTGTAACATAAATACTTTCAGCGTCAGTTATACATGTATGAATAAATTTTCCGTCAACGTAATTTATTAACTTAATCAGACAAGGCAGAAAAACACTAATCATTGCAATTACATGTTATAACGATTTAATGGGGTGTGATGAGTGGGAAAATAAGAACGTTAATGGCGAAAAAGTGAAGGAAAACACGATTTTTCATATTTTTATATGCACTGGGGTTAGCGGTGCCAATACGTTCAGTGGGAACCAGCCTTGATCGTTCAGGTGTAACCTACCTGTATGATGGAAGTGAATAGGCGAAACAGACGACAAATGTTGGGAAAAAATAAATGAAATTATTTTAATTCTAAAATAATTTGTATTATTTGCTACATTATTTATATGATTTGATAGCTTATAATATTCTTTAAGGAGGTAGGTTACCTTCATATTTGTATGTGCGCATGTCCAACCGGAAGCTAACGTGACGATTTACGACGACGTTTACGACAAATTAAATGTGTTTGTATATTCATTCTCCTGAAAACAAATCATGAGCCTGCCTCCGATCTGATACTTTATGGTTTAATAATGCAGAAATAATGAATCAATTGCCGCAGAAACGCTTCAAAACAATGTTGCCTTAAAATGACGTCATTGACGTCATGACGTTACGTGTCAGTTACCGCGCAAAATTAATAGCTCTTATCTTGAAAGTACGTAATTCTGTGCATTTACTTTATTTTAACTATCTTCAAATAACAAATATTTGCTGAACTATTTGTTATGAATCTTTTGCTCTGAATAATCATCAATATTTTGCTTCTTTTATGTAGTTATATTGAAACGTTATGCGGATTGTAAGAAAATGGATGATGGTAACCAATGTTATTTGGAATATAGTTGGATGAAAGGTTACTTGTAAAGGCCATTTTCAAATAAAAAATCTAGCAGTTTGATTTGTAATACCTATTTTTCGGGTTCCGTTGATAATTTGTTACTTATATACTAAAACTAAGATCTAAAATTGTTCAAATTTCAGTAGAAAAATGTGGTTCCTTAAATTTAATTGATGTTACCGTGGAAACGAAGCCCGTGACCTATGTATCTAAATGTAAAATTCAAAAGCGTTGACACTGGTCTATTAAAGAAACACAGCTTCGGCTTTTTATTTTCATTTCAACAATATCCATTAGAATAATATCAGCATGCTGAACGATTTTTCCATGAAAAATGCCAGGCGAGGGGTACCGCCGTATGTATTCTAAGCTGTGAAATTTGTTTGAATCAATGCAAATAACAAGAAAATATAACTTACGTTAGAAATAATATGTTTTAAAGCTACATTAACTAGAAAGATAATCTTATTCAATATTTTTTTATAAGAAATTATGACAAAAGTCAAGATATAAGCTATTTTAAACATCTCTGTTGCCATGGTTACTGTAAACTTTAAGAAAAATAGGGTACCATGTAAAGTGCATGGTATTTTGCTTATAATATTTCCCAAATATTCCATGTTAGTCATTAACAGAATGCCACTTAAGCCGTCGAAAACCCCTATTTTTATACATAGTAGTTTAAAAATGAGAGAAAATGCGTTACCATGGAAACACGAGCCCCGCGACATATGCATTTAAAGCTTATATTAGAAAGCTAACGTGCATACTAGTAAAATTATCAATTATGCAGACTTCTACGGATATCAATGAAACTAAAATACACTGAAAAGTGTTAAATGTCCGTATTTTCCTTCTTCTTTCAATATGAAATACCTTTGGAGGGTCATGTTCTTCAAACCTAGATAAAAATTGAATTTGAAGGGACAGAGACAAACGAAATTGAGATTGTAGCAGGTAAAACTCCATATTACACGAAATACAAACAAATGCTGCGGTTAAACTAACTTGAATTTACCCTTGTAACAAGGTAACCTACCTCCTTAAGTAGAATATTACGGAAATATACCAAGTTACATTAAATGGTCAGCTACGTCTACCCTTTGCCTTTGTAGTTTTCATGAATTTCTTACTGCGACTTTATTGATTCAGTCATTTTATAAGTTTTTTTTACTGAGAGTAAATTGATTAAATTATTTGTTTGACCTCACTACTCGGTGTAAATTAATTAAATCATATGTATGACTTTGTAACTGAAAATAAATGGATTGAATCAGTTTTTCCCTTCACAGTCGTTCTTTGGAACAGCCTTCCCAGTACTAACGTCTTAATATCTGAACTAGAGGGATATAAGCGTAGTCTTATCCCCTCTCTCATTTCAAACCGCCCCTGGGTACCGGACACAGTTGTTTTTATAAGCCTTTAAACTATATATACCTTCATCTTGTACTAATACTTTCAAGCGTTTAATTCATTCTCACTATTTTACTTGAAGTGTTCTTTCAATGCTTTTAAACTACTTTTATTCTTCCACTTGACGCGCACCTGCTAGTTTACCTGAAAGGGGCTTATGCAGTACGAAAAGATAGATAGTTGTATGACTTTCTTACTGGAATAAATTAAATCATTTGTATGGCTTAGCAATACTGCTAAGAGTTAATTGATACAATTATTTATGTGGCTTTCTAACTGAGAGTAAAATGATTCAATCAGTTGCATGACTTTTGTACCGAGAGTAAATTGATTAAATTGTTTGTATGGCTTTCTTAGTAATACTACTGAGAGTAAATTTATTAAATCATTTCTATGCCGTTCTTACTGAGAGTAAATTAATTAAATCTGTTGATACTTTCTTGATACAGTATTACTCAGAAAGTTGTATGTTTTTCTGAGAGTAAATTGATTACATTATTTGTTTGACTTTCTTCTCAATGCTGCTGAGAGTAAATTGATTACATGAGTTGTATGGTTTCGTACTGAGAGTAAATAAATTCGATCATTAGTATGACTTTCTTACTGTGAGTAAATTGATTCAATAACTTTTATGACTTTCTTACTGAGATTATTTACTTTTTAATAGTTTAACCATAATTTTGATAATAAGCGACACGTGACTCGTTTTTCTGCTTTGAACCTTTAGGTGTAAACGTATGTTGAACATTTTATTATGCTTTTGCTCATTGTCTTGAAATGCAAAATGAAAATAAAATGCCGGTTTGAATTTATTTAAACTATTACTTAAATTCATGATTACTTAAATTCATGATGCAAATCAATGTTAAAAGTGTCAGTAATAGAGGCATACAACTTGTTTGGTATTATCTTAAATCTGTTTTGAATAATGGATAGCTATGCGTTTACTTATATATTTATTTATATATATATATGTCATAACTGAAAACATGAAAAACATGTAAAATGCTTAAAGTGGTGCAAATACCTAAATGACTAAATATAAAGTATTGCCTAATTGGAGCACAGTTTTGTGCATTGTGAAGGATAAGACTAGTTTTGCTTACCTATAAACCTTATCCCAATTCTTATTTCATACATTGTACAGCTGATTCAAGCTATGCACGAGAACAATGTATTCACCATCGATATGCCTGGCCATATTAATATGTTAAAATAGTCATTTTAGTATGTAGAATATATCATACATATGCATGACAATATTTGTAACAAACTTTACTTTTTTATATTTCAGTGACGTGGACATCAGTCAAGATCAAAAAGACATGTGTAGGCAAAACTTACACAAGTAATAGTTGTAATTAAAGCAGAAAAAAAATAATTTTGAAATAGCTGCACAAATATTTAACACTTTACTTGCCAGATGAATTATTGTCACCAACATACGCCGAGCCGATAAACCGGAGTAGAGTTGAAGGAATTGATAATATTATCTCTCATTTAGTACCTTAAATTATGTCATCACAGTCATGGCTATTGAGAATAAATATTTGATAAACAACAAGATAAACATGTACCAGTATTTTGGAAACGAATTCTATACCCGGTCATAAGGACATGGCGGAAGGTGGAAACATCCCTGAAACAGTGCTCGAAGCCTCTGAGGAAAGTTACGATTATAACTGTTCACCATGTCATGAAGCTGGAGTATATAAGGAAGCGCATAAATATTGTGATATTTGTATGTTGTTGTATTATTGTAAAAAAATGTCTCGGGAAACACAACCAGTTTCCGGCTTGCTTTAAGGGAGCACCTGATAAAAGAGGTGACCTCTCAACCGAGATCCAGCTGTTCAAACTGGGGCACCAGGCGTATCCGTTCAAGCACCACCTAGTGAGCCGTGTGAGAACCATCCTGAAGAAATGATCATGATGTATTCCGGTGAACATGATGTTGTCTGCTGCGCTGTGTGCATAGCACTTGACCGCCTAAATAGTACATCCGACTTTACTATTTTACCTTATAATTCATTGGCCCAAATATATATTAGCTATCTTTCATATATGAAATTCTTTTGCAAATCTGATAATTAGATTTGGACAAATACCTGATGTAAGACGCTGGCAACTCTGATTTCATATTTATCAAATCACCGTCTCTCTGTAATCATATCAATATTTTGATTTAAAATAATTAACACTGTGTGACTGTAGTATCATTTACGTTCCAAACTTTTAGTACTAAATCACTCTGTATATAATAGTCATTTCAACTTGTTTAAACACAGCCACATGATTACTGATCATTTGAAAAAAATTGTATTGACATGAGGGCGGAACCAAAACTTCGTATTGACCTACACAAGTAAAGTCATAACATTGTGACGTCATAAAAATGACGCCGCACACAATTTAAAACCACAGCACAAGAAAAAAAACAACAACCGGTGAAAATGTTTCCACAAGTAACCTTCCTATTTGTATTGGCATTTGTAGCATAAGCATGTCCTTTAACGTTAGGAGGTGCTTGTTACATAACATTTTAATTGAAAAAGCAACTAGCACTGGATCTCGATTTCTGGTGTAGACTGTTGTTGGTAATTATTGGAAAGAAAGGGACATTTCATGATAATACTCTTACAGTTGTTTATATTACGAAGTAAACCAGTCCAGATTTCGGTGGCTGCCTTGTATTAGAGCCTTGATATAAGCAAATAATAGAAAAATTGAATGCAACTGCAAGTCAAGTATATGAATTTTATATACTGAAACAAACATTGAGCGAGAGATAGATGTGGCCAGTGAGGCATAACATTTTGTCAATATGAAAAACAATGAGTCAGATAAAAGATAAAAAATACAAGATTGACAAAAGTATTCAAACTTTTGAAGGACTTAGTATTTCATTAGGCAAAATTATCATGAATGCTCTTTATAGCATCGACGGTCTGGCTATTGCTAACATTCCCGTCAAAATGCTTTCAAAGAATAAGTATGATATTCCTTTCGATAATGACAATTCATTTATTTATCTTGTTGGGTTTAATGTCGCACCGACACAGTTATTGATCATATGGCGACTTTCCAGATTTGATGGTGGAGGAAGACCCCAGATGCCCCTCCGTGCATTATTTTATCATGAGCGGGAACCTGGGTAGAACAAACGACCTTCCGTAAGCCAGCTGGATGGCTTCCTCACATGAAGAATTCAACGCCCCGAGTGAGGCTCGAACCCACATCGATGAGGAGCAAGTGATTTGAAGTCAGCGAACTTAACCACTCGGCCATGGAGGCCCCTTCGATAATGACATAGACATTCTGTACGGTGTGCGTGGTATGAGTATTATAATTATACGACAACACTATGGTCATGACCTGTGACGACAAAATTAAACGATTTTCCAGGACATTTTGTAAACTGGAGAGCATATCGCTACCTGGGTACATGTTTGGTGTTTGCAAAACCTCAAGATTAAAAGAATTAGCAATCATACTTCGAACAGAGGGAAATACAGTATGTTCAGAACAGTGCAACAACAATGTCACTAACAAATGCTGTAGAGATGACTTCCTTTTCGTCGCATGTGGCGGAGGCCGCAGCGATAATATCCTAGGTGATAATAGAAAGTATGATATGAAAGGTAATCTAATCTGTACAATTGACACTGACGATACCGGTCGACGAATTTTTACGTCTCATCGAAATATGACCTCTGATTGTAGCATAAATAACAAAGCGGACAAACACAACGGAATAATTGTACTAGGACAGAATAGACAGATAAATTGTCATTCGTATGATTGTTTTCTAAAAGATGGGTTTGATATTTGTAGTATATGTAGGAATAACAATTTTGTTTCCGGCATTGACTATTACACATTTTAGCAATTTGATAAAAATTTCAGGTATGTAGGGACAATTGTGAGCTTTACGGATGAAATGTTTTCCCTGCATACGAACTAAAGAAACAGTTAATTGTTAGCTTGGAAGATAATGCTACAGTCTACGTATTTGACTTCAAAGGACCATGTATGATAAGGGGTGTTTTGGGCCCCCGATCAAATTTTGTTTTTATATGCATCATTAGATTATAAAATATGTCTATTTTCTTGATTTAGTTGGCAAATATCTTAATAAAGTCAGTATTTTTTTAAAAACAGTACTGGTTTATATATACATGCGTCCAAGTGTGTGAATATTTCGTTTATGAGGGGGTATGCTTAAAAAGTGCCATGCTGAAGTTATTATTTACTTAAATTAGAACTTGACCTGATAATTCATAGCTAATTCAGTGTACAATTCATTTTGACATTTAATACCCATTATAATACTTGAATAAGAAAAAAAATTATAAAGGGAGATAACTCTTCTTTACTCAAAACAGCTGAAAAGTAAGGTAAAAATTGTATTTTCTCAATTTTCCAAAATAAAGACACATCAAGAAATGTTTATTGTTTTATATCTATTTTATCTTATTTTGTAAGTTTAGAACTTGTCATGGTTACAAATCTAATTACTTGTTACCATAGTAACAGATTGATTTTTTATGCATTGTTTTTTAAAAGCATTCATTATTTCTCCTCAAATGCTTGTAAATGACCTTGTCAAATCAGTGTAAAACAAACAGCAGGCTGACCTGATACTATAAGCTTTTCAGCAAAGCATTTGATAAAGTGAGCCATGAGAAAGTCCTGTTTAAATGGATAAGAGCTTCCTGGACAACCGACTTCCATCCGTAATCCTAAAAGGTACAAGCTCAGAGCCCATACCTGTCTCTCCTGGAGTTCCGCAGTCTAACGTGCGTTTATTCGCAGATGACACTGCAATATACATAGAGGATATTTGTTTGTTTTGAGTGAATAATGATTCTAACATCTCTCGATTTGATTTCCAGTTAAACAAAGAAGAAAATCAAGCTCTATATATTCTGCGATAAACAACGGTTGACGCGCGAGAGCATTATGACGTCAATTATGACGTTAAACTGCCGCATGACGTCTGATACATTACTCCTCGCGTAAATGAAGTCCAACATAATATTTATTAAAATATATCAATGAGCATGTCAGAATGAAAACAATCTAGGCCTTTATGATTTATAGTCTAATTTACCACGGTTCATCGTTCAGATGCTTCAGTATTTAACCACTCGGGCTAACGCTCTCGTGGTTCAATTCCTACGCATCTGAACGCTGAACCGTGGTAAATCAGAGGATAAACCACTCGAAGGCCTTGCTTATTAAATTTTGTTAAATATATCTCACTGAGAAGTGAGAATATTTCAAATATTTTCATGAGCGCGTAGCGCGAGTGAAAATGTGAACATTTTCTCACTTTGAGGTAAGATATTCCATATTCATGAAAAACAAACAAATTTTCTTTTTATTTGATGCTTAATTACGTTGAGATATGCATTTTGCAACAAAGTTTAATCTCAGCGCGGGAAACAGACGTGCGTAAACGAACATGACGTCAAAGGTGTTGTGACGTTAGAAAGAAGCACACGACATAAAGAACCATTTTTTTTTATTTTTTGCTGCATAACGTTATGAAATTCTCATTAAGTAAAATAATTTGAATCGAGAAATATACTATAAAGAACAAAGTGCGGCTACGATTTTCATGTTTTAAGCAAATAATTCGAAATTTATACACAATGTACAAGTAGATCGGCAAAGCTATAGGCCTACAGTGAGTGATATGCAGTGAGTGATATGGATTAATATCTCACTGATAAAACACAGTATTTCATCAGTTAGCATAAAATAAATGTCTCTCACCTCTGTCAGAAAATCAAATACCCTCCAAAACGACCTTAAAACACTCGAAAAGTGTCAGCTGAACTTGGATATGGAATTCAATTCTTCCAAGTGTCAAGTTATCCGCGTCAAAAGAAGGAAATATCCCTTTCCCTCATAATACCACCTGCATAATACATTACTAGAATCTGTCGCCTCAACAGAATACCTTGTCGTGGATATCTCAACCGATCTGTCGTGGGATGCCCATATAAACAGGTCAACCAAAAAGGCAAATCAAACTCCATGGCATATCAGACCCTCGTCAGACCACAGCTGGAATATAGTTCCGAAGTCTTGTCTCCATACACACAAACCAAAATAGACCAAAATAGTAAGCGGTCCAAATACGGGCAGCACGATGGGCTATGTCTGACTTTGGCCGCAACTCCACTGTCACTGACATGCTATACAGTCTAAAATGGCGCAGGCTAGATCTCCGGTGCCTTAACAGCCGACTGGTTGCATTCCCCATGGAAGATTATCTCATCCCCTTAACAAGGCAATAACGCCATTATCATTAGCTGTCTTACAGGGTAATCTGTGTCACCACTGACTACCTTGAATATTCCTTTTTCCCCAGGACTATAGTCCTGTGGAATAATCTTCCACCTGACATTCCCTTCCTTCCAACCCTTGAGCAGTTCAATGCCGCTCTTTGCAACATTGAACACACTTCACCATAATCTTGCTCTTCATCCCTGTTTTTTCTTTTTTAATCACTAACAAATGTTTCTTTCCCTTTTATTTGGCTCGATTTTCTTGTATTTTCTACTAACAGTTGTTTTGGGCTTGACGCGTTCATGTGACTTTAGCCCAAATTCGCTCAAAACACAAATCCAAGGGTACAACAAGATCTTACATAACAATTTTAACTTTTCAAAATAGACATAATTAAACAATCCAAGCCCTTTGCGCTGTGTAGATTTATAAAATGAAAAATAAGACAGGAAATGTATACAATATTAGTAACAAGGTACCAAATATATATTGTTTTCTGCCTATTATACATTGTAACTCAATAATTTACAATGAAATATCTAACAAACATACATAAACAACATGAGATTGAAACACATCACTTAAACACTTGACCCATCATGTGGTGTAAAAGAGCATAATTATATACGTTACCATTTACTTCCTGTTGCAATTCACGTTTAAAATAAGTGGTTGAAACAAGATGACTTGCTGTAAATACATACTGCATTGTCTTTCATTTTATTCAAGTGCCGCGCGACGCCCGCAAGAAGTCACTCTGTAATTGTACTCAGGAACTGACTCATAAAAATTAGGGAAAAATTCATATAGTTATCTTTTGATATAGCAGTTTCACTGATTTGATGATCATCAATTAAGATCAGATTAAGTTTCATATATACATGCTTTTTGAAACTTTGTTTTATGATGAAAGGCTTTTCTAACCGGATACCTGGCCTTGTTGTTACTGACATACATTGAATCCCACCAGGATTGTATTAATTCTTTAATCTATTAATTAGGATTTCGATAATCAATATGATGTGTAAAAGACTGTACGAAAATGTTTATTTCTATCCCAACGCGTAAGTATTTCAACTTATTTTTAAGTATATTCAATTGTTCAAATTTCTTCCTCTTAGAATACCACACTTGTCTTCCTTGTTGTACTATTTGTCATTCTTAAAGACAATTAGTCCATACGGACATTTGAAATAGGGATAGGACACCAGCATTTGAGATGCATTGTGTTCAAAAGCCGTTTTCATAGAATACCACACTTGTCTTCCTTGTACTATTTGTCATTGTTAAAGACAATTAGTCCATACGGACATTTGAAACAGGGATAGGACATCAGCACTTGAGATGCATTGTGTTTAAAAGCCGTTACTTCCAGTTAATGACCACAAATGTTTCGAAAGAAGAAATCCAAATTTAGTGGATTGTTCTCGATCATTTAAAGTCAATTGAGATGATTGTTTGTTTTCCCTTGAACGGAACAAGGAACTTTTAAGTCACGTATTGGCTCTTGAGGCATCGCATGTTGTAAAATATCTTAATACCTTATTTCCTGATATAAAGATGCAGAAGAGGTTTTCGGAAGTAAACTAGTTAAATACTTGTCACCAAAATAAGCCGAGCCGATAAACCGGAGTAGAGTTGAAGGAATTGATAATATTATCTCTCATTTAGTACCTTAAATTATCTGTTATGTCATCACAGTCATGGCTATTGAGAATAAATATTTGATAAACAACAAGATAAACAGGTACCTGTATTTTGGAAACGAATTCAATACCCGGTCATAAGGACACGGCGGAAGGTGGAAACATCCTTGAAACAGTGCTCGAAGCCTCTGAGGAAAGTTACGATTATAACTGTTCACCATGTCATGAAGCTGGAGTGTATAAGGAAGCGCATAAATATTGTGATATTTGTATGTTGTATTATTGTAAAAAATGTCTCGGGGAACACAACCAGTTTCCGGCTTGCTTTAAGGGAGCACCTGATAAAAGAGGTGACCTCTCAACCGAAACCAGCTATTCAAACTGGGGCACCAGGCGTATCCGTTCAAGCCCCACCGATTGAGCCGTGTGAGAACCATCCTGAAGAAATGATCATGATGTATTCCGGTGAACATGATGTTGTCTGCTGCGCTGTGTGCATAGCACTTGTCCGCCTAAATAGTACATCCGACTTTACTATTTTACCTTATAATTCATTGGCCCAAATATATATTAGCTGTCTTTTATATATGAAATTCTTTTGCAAGTCTGATAATTAGATTTGGACAAATACCTGATGTAAGACGCTGGCAACTTTGATTTCATATTTATCAAATCACCGTCTCCCTGTAATCAAATCAATATTTTGATTTAAAATAATTAACACTGTGCGACAGTAGTATCATTTACGATCCAAACTTTTAGTACTAAATCACTCTGTATATAGTCATTTCAACTGGTTTAAACACAGCCATATGATTACTGATCATTTGAAAAAAGTTGTATTGACATGAGGGCGGAACCAAAACTTCGTATTTACCTACACCAGTAAAGTCATAACATTGTGACGTCATAAATATGACGCCGCACACAATTTAAGACCACAGCACAAGAAAAAAAAACAACAACCGGTGAAAATGTTTCCACAAGTAACCTTCCTATTTGTATTGGCATTTTTAGCATAAGCATGTCCTTTAACGTTAGGAGGTGCTTGTTACATAACATTTTAATCGAAAAAGCAGTTAGCACTGGATCTCGATTTCTGGTGTAGACTGTTGTTGGTAATTATTGGAAAGAAAGGGACATTTCATGATAATACTCTTACAGTTGTTTATATTACGAAGTAAATCAGTCCAGATTTCGGTGGCTGCCTTGTATTAGAGCATTTATATAAGCAAATAATAGAAAAAATGAATGCAACTGCAAGTCATGTAATTTTATATACTGAAACAAACATTGAGCGAGTGATAGATGTGGCCAGTGAGGCATAACATTTTGTCAATATGAAAAACAATGAGTCAGATAAAAGATAAAAAATACCAAATTGACAAAAGTATTCAAACTTTTGAAGGACTTAGTATTTCATTAGGCAAAATTATCATGAATGCTCTATAAAGCATCGACGGTCTGGCTATTGCTAACATTCCCGTCAAAATACTTTCAAAGAAAGAGTATGATATTCCTTTCGATAATGACATTTTATTTATTTATCTTGTTGGGTTTAACGTCGCACCGACACAATTATTGATCATATGGCGACTTTCCAGATTTGATGGTGGAGGAAGACCCCAGATGCCCCTCCGTGCATTATTTCATCACGAGCGGGAACCTGGGTAGAACCAACGGCCTTCCGTAAGCCAGCTGGATGGCTTCCTCACATGAAGATTCAACGCCCCGAGTGAGGCTCGAACCCACATCGATGAGGAGCAAGTGATTTGAAGTCAGCGAGCTTAACCACTCGGCCACGGAGGCCCCTTCGATAATGACAAAGACATTCTGTACGGTGTGCGTGGTATGAGTATTATAATTATACGACAACACTATGGTCATGGCCTGTGACGCAAAAATTAAACGATTTTCCAGGACATCTTGTAAATTGGAGAGCATATCGCTACCTAGGTACATGTTTGATGTTTGCAAAACCTCAAGATTAAAAGAATTAGCAGTCATACTTCGAACAGAGGGAAATACAGTACATGTATGTTCAGAACAGTGCAACAACTATGTCACTAACAAATGCTGTAGAGATGACTTCCTTTTCGTCGCATGTGGCGGAGGCCGCAGCGATAATGTCATAGGTGATAATGGAAAGTATGATATGAAAGGTAATCTAATCTGTACAATTGACACTGACGATACCGTTCGACGAATCTTTACGTTCCATCAAAATATGACCTCTGATTGTAGCATAAATAACAAAGCGGACAAACACAACGGAATAATTGTACTAGGACAGAATAGACAGATAAATTGTCATTCGTATGATTGTTTTCTAAAAGATGGGTTTGATATTTGTAGTATATCTAGGAATAACAATTTTGTTTCCCGCATTGACTATTACACTTTTCAGCAATATGATAAAAATTTCAGGTATGTAGGGACAATTGTGAGCTTTACGGATGAAATGTTTTCGCTGTATACGAATTAAAGAAACAGATAATTGTAAGCTTGGAAGATAATGCTTAAGTCTACGTATATGACTTCTTTCAAATTGTGTTTAACAAATTCGTTCATACTTTCATGAATGGACAAATTACGGACCTCTGTCAAAACTTCAATTCATTTCGTGCGTGGAGCATCGATGTTTATTGTGTATTTGAGATGCCAGAGAGGATTAAAATATATTCAATTTGCGTAAAAGTGTTTTTGTATTTTGTTTTATTCTTGTAAGTAAAGCAAATTCTTAAAATTAATTGCCTTACACGATTGGTAGGTTTAATTATTTTAGCTATTTTTCTAATCTACGAAAATTAGTCCTCCACGAAAGTCATGAAAGTTATAATGATTTCACAGTATGCGTATGTTTGAAGATATTATAGTCCTATTTTGTGATGTCAATTTTGCATGTGTTATGTTTTGAAATATGATTTGATGCGGAGGCAAATTTTGTTGTCCATTCTAGTATTCGACCATCATAGAATTAACTGTTTTCATTTTTTCTGTTTGTATGTGAGCATAACCTTTACATTTGAACTATTTACACACATCTACACACTTAAATAAAGAATTACATGTATGCTATTTTTGGAGTTCTTATTGATGTATTCAAACTTGACATTAAAAGTTTCGTTCAGAAATAAGAAACGTTCCACCATTTTTTCGAATTTTACTGCTATCTTAATTATTTGGCCAAGATGCAACGCATTAATCAAAGTAAGAAAGGCTAAGCTTTGCCAAACAAATTACTTACATTAACAGATATTGTAATTATGGAGATGTAGTACATCTTTCATACATATATAATAATGTTTCTTGTCCTTGATTTAAGCAAACTAGCTATGTTGGAACTGATCATAAATCGTGACGCTTTCAAAAGTTCAAATTAACTTACACTAAGTGAAAAGGATCAGTAATTGCTGTACATTTTAATTTAAAACGAGATGTTCTAAACCTTTACGTCTCGTTACAGAGCAGATATAACTACTAAATGCACTAAATGCTGCATAAAACTAAATAACTTTCAGACAAAGAAGTGTCTATTTGTATGTGCCGTTCTTTCCTCTTAAAGACGCACTATTGTATGTTAATTATTAGAGTATTGTTCGATAATACTGTGTATAAAATCATACTATCGTGTATTTTCGATAAAAGGCGTCTATATTGCTGACTTCAAAGTAAGTATCACCGACATTTTAATAAAAATAATGTTGATGACTACATTTATTCAAAACCTATTACAGGTATTATTATCTGTGGGTAGAAACTGGCATTGCTCTCATAAAATGCACGCACGGTTTTCTGTTAAACACTGATCTATATTTTCTATACTCATTAAATAAACTGTCCGCAATACATAAAATGTTCAAATAAAATTTAAAGAACGGTAATATGATATTGCTAATAGAGTACGACATTTCAGTTGAGAAAAAATCAAACTGTAGACCAGTCTTGGGAATGCAGGCTTGCCATTAGTCGGACTTAAATAGAAATTCATCTAATCGGATGCTTAGTTGTCTCCAAATTCTACTTCATGACATAGGGCCCTAAATTGCAGCACGTTTTACTTATATTGTTATTGAGAATTTCTTTTTGTACTCAATCGCTCATTTTTATAGAGGTTACATTCTACCAATTCATTTCCTTATTTATTTCATATTAATAACAAAACATTCAGACCTCATTTTCAGCACTTTAGAGCATTTCTATGATATGAAAACCATATATGGTCATTTAGTATAACATGTCTTCTTATCAAAAATAGAAAAATATTGACATGTTATGTTGAATACAGGCAAAATAATCTGTTCTGAGAAACATCACCCTCTAAAAATGCCCCCATGAAAACAGCCGTTTAGCAGTTACGCGTAGGTAGACATTTTTCGCAAAGAATAAAACTTATTCCAAGAAATTTACAATGAAAATGGTCTAGATCTATTCTCAATACTAGAAGCAATAAACATAAGCCAAAAATTTAACTGTCACCTCCTCATGTCACTCATTATACCAGATTTCATCCATAGCAAGGAACTACATTTTGGACTTTCACATGTAACACTGAGTAGTCACTTCCGGTTTGGTGTAATCCGTCCTAGATGGATTTGTATCAAAGAGCATTTTTTGTTGACAGACAAATGTATTTTGTTATGTGTAATGTACAACCTTGCAACAAATGAATTGTACACATTTATAGAACTGCATGGTAATGTTTATTATAAATCATACTCCAGATATAATGATGAATCTACATGTTTGTAAGTTTTACACATTTATAGATATTTTTTTGGAGAATGTATGGATAAAATTTAAAAAAATGATAAATTGCTAATCTGTGTGGATGTCACATTGTTGAAGGATGTAAGGCTGGTCTTGTCACAAATTATTTTATACTTACAGCATATTGCAATACTTCGGAATAAATTGGTTTAGTTAGCTCACTAGGGTATTGATGTGTTAATAGAGTAAACAATGAGATAAGATACCATCATATGTGAGAAAAAATATACTTATTTTTTGCATTGGTTATAATTTTATGTTTTTGCATCACTAAGGGGACAGTTAGTACATTTTTTCTCAGCTAAAGTGCTTTGTGAGGTAATACTGATTAAATAAATAAATTTATAGTTTCAAAAGGACAAATTGTTTTAGGCTTTGAAAAAAAGGCTTATGAATTTCATTATTTATCTGCAATAAATTTATAGGTTGAAATTTCAGTAAACACACTGCCGGAAATGCCTCCAGATTTCCAAAAATTAAAAGCTTACCAAATCTGTTTTGGAAGTACTGTAAAATCAGCAATTAACCATAAGGATTTATTTTCCCGGAATTTGCTGTCTGTAGTCATACAAATTAAAAGCTCATGGAAGTGTTTTACTGTTTGAAATGGCCCTATATTCTCACAAATATATCATAAATATTCTGCCTTTTCCTTGTCCACACTATATCTCATTTTAAGCAAGTATTTTGTAACTAATTTCCAGTAGTTTATAATAATTATTATTATATGATGACATGTTGCATATATATTTTGGGTTTAAACTATGTGACTGGAGTATTCAAAATAAACTGGAGTATTCAAAATAAACTTCAGATTTCAGTTCAGGGGTTTTGTCCAGCCTTAAAAGATTTTTTTGTCCAGATTCTTTTATTTATAATGAAAATTTTAGATATTGTATTCAGTTTAATATACTGGAAAATAGCCAGTGGAGAATCAAACCCAGATTGCTAGCACATTCCATCCAGTTGTTAGAGTCATCTTTGATGCATCTGGTTTCAATGGACAGAACCATCACCAGTGCAAAACATTAACATCACTTAGCTTTGGTCTTCACCAAGCATATTTAGTAACTGATTTCAGTAACTAACGTTCCTTTGCTCTAAGTCCATCCGATCTGAAAATTGGCCTGATTAAACAAGTGAATAACTTAACTGATCTTAGATTTCAGAGAGAACTTACTATTACAACAGCAGTCTTTAAGTGCTGTGAAACGGCTGTAAAACTCTCCCTGTACTTAGAATCAGTTTTGTCATATTTTCTGATCTTTTAGGATCATGGAGTCCAAAGTTCATGGACAATAAGAGTTTCATTTAGCAGATGCTACTAAAGGAGTCGTGATATTAGTTACACAACCAGTCATTTTATGCTGCCAAAAGGATCTTACAAATGTTTAAGTTGACTAGAATATATGGAGAGCTGTCCTACTTGCTCAAAGATGTATGCCTCAGCCTCCACTACAAGATTTATGATTAAAGTTTTGATGTACTTCCATGTTATGACTGCTATTTATTAAATGGCTTTGTTTCAAACTTGAAATTGTTGTACTATAATAGCATCCCCATTATTTGGCATAAGAGCCATATTTCCTTCATTCTTGGAATTTAAGACACTTTTACACTCTAGCTCTGTTATAGTAGCTGAATGGATTTGATTCGAACTTGCCACAGTTGTTTCACAGTTGTTTCACATGACCACCAACATCATATACCAAAAGTGCCATAACTTTTGCACCGATATTTCATTAATCATGCCCACATTTTACTTAGAATTTCAGGCACTTTCGATCTGTCTCTGAAATTATTAAATGGATTTGATTCAAACATGAAAACAGTTGTTTCAAACCATATTCCATCATTTTGGCAGCAATATTTTATGAATTATGCCTCCTTATTAGTCCTCGGCTGGTTGAAATTAGTTTTATGGACTATAGGATTCCTGTGTTTGTCCGTCAATCAGTTCGTCTACACTTTCGTGTTTGGTCCGTTCAAGGGATGTTCCTTATTACACGACGATTTGTCATGCCTAAAACCTAGACAAACATTTGCGGACTGCTCTGTGGAAAATTATCTCTGCCGTAAGTCGGTTGATTTTCTGTGAATGACTAGCATTGAAGATATTCATTTGTTTCAGAGTATACGCATATTTTTGAGTGTGGAAATGTTTTTGTTCTAGTGTTCACGAGTAAAAGATATTTTGAATATACAATTTTTCTTTATTTGTTGTATTTTCAATGGTCTTGACAAAATTTTACACAGTTGTAGTGTTATATCAGTGAATAATATACATTTATATATTCAGTTTTTCAACAATTCACTGAAAAAGATGTAATAAATCAATTTAGCTCTCTGTTCCATTTGTCCTCGTGGTCATTAAATGTTTCTGCCATGAAATACACATGATTTATATCATTTTATGAAATAAACACTAAACGGGTGCCAGTATTCACATGGTTTGTACCCTATACAGATAAGCGTTAGAGCACTATACTTGTGATTGACGCAACTAATGGAAGTAAAAGATAACGACCTATGTTATGTATTGATTTTGAGGCTTTTGTTTGCCTGAAAAAAAAAAACAACTTCCATCTTTCTCAATGGTCTTCTTTAGGATCTTTTACATTTATATATATTTATAGATATATTTTTCACTCCGAAATGACCAGATATTTTGCTTCAGTATTTCAACAACCCACTGAAAAAAAGATGTAATATGTCAAGTTATCTCTATATTTCAGTTGTCCTGACTGTCATCAAATGTTTCCGCCATGAAATATTTAGAACTTGTATCCACTGTTTGTCTCATTGGTTTGAATTTGGGGAACTTTGTTCCCGCACAAACGTCTATTTGTTCACTCACAAATAGTATTCTTCTTGAGGCATCTCGTATGTGCTGGTTATGTAGATCCACTGTATGTCTGAGGTTACATGTTTCACCGATATATTCCTGCTGGCACCCCTGGCATTGAATACATAAATGACATTCTTTACGTCACAAGAAATGGCTTGATTGACTTTGAATGTTTGTCCACATTTAAATTTAAAAGATTCACCTTCTATCAGATGTTTACACAGTCCACAATTCGGTCTATTACATTTTGTTACTGTAGATGGTTTGATGTTTTCCGAAAACATTGCTCTGGTCAGAAGCTTTTTTAAATTTGGCGGTTCTCTCTTGCTTTTTATTACTTTGTAGTTTGCAAGAACAGTATTCATGTGTGGATCTCGTTTTAAGACAGTTAAATCATATTTTATCTGTCCAAATATCTCTGGGTTGAGTGGGTTGTATGTGCTCACATATGGAATAATATCGGACGTTTGTCTTTTACTTGTATTGGATATAATATCACCACTGTTTAATTCCTTTGCTCTTTTGGATACCAGCCGTGATTAAGTCCTTTTATCAATAAACTTCAAACATACAATGTCGGGACAGCTCGCTGTTTTCCAACTTTGTTCTTATAAAATGTACGTTTAATTTACTTCCGTATATTTAGTTTCGGGATAAGGTTGTCTGTTAAAATACATGTAAACAAAAATCCCTTTAGCAGATACTGGACTAATCTAAAATTTTCAGATTTCTCGCTAGTAGCGTATCGCAATGGGCATTTAGGACTAAATTGTTTTTGAAGCTTAATATCATGTAATACGTGTGTTTTGAAAACGAAAGTTGTAAACGAGAAAAACATGGAGGAAAGAAGGAAGTTTACTGAAAATGTGCTCGGTGCCTCTGATGAAATTTATGATTACAACTGCTCCCCTTGCGAAGAATCTGGAGTATATAAGGAAGCGCATAAATACTGTAATAGTTGTAAGTTGTATTATTGTAAGAAATGTCTCGGTGATCACAACAAATTTCCAGCTTTAAGGGGTCACTTGATAAAAGAGGTGACCTCTCAACCAAAACCTGCTGTTCAAACTGGGGCTCCATGCGTATCCGTACCAGCACCACCAATTGAGCCGTGTGAGAAACATCCTGAAGAAATGATAAAGATGTATTGTGGTGAACATGATATTGTCTGCTGCACTGTTTGTATAGCACTCGATCACAGGTATTGTAACTGTCTTTTATATTCTATCTATCATATAGTAATAATACATTTGATTTTACCTGTTATCTATGTTTCCTTAGCAGTGGTCTAAATATAAATTTTTACATATTCGAAAACAAGATTTTGACAAATTCGTGTTGTATAAAGAACGGCGCTTCATATCGATATGTTGATTTAAAATTATTAACACAGTTTATGCTATTTAGGACCTAAATCTATTGCATTAAAAACAGACACACGAGAGAAAAAGAGTAAAAACGTTTGGTGACTTTTCTGACATATGCTAAATTTACGACTTTGTAATCATTTTTTAACATTTGGAAGATACTACTTCCGATTTTAAAACGCAGTTTGAATTGACAACAAAATGTACTTTTAATGTTTATTTAGCTGATACTCATACTATGTGGTTACGCATATTAAAATAAACGAAGATAGAGATTTTAAAGCTTTATTATTGTTTAAAAACTATAAAAATAGTTTGGTAAATTGGTTTGACGTAAAGCTGAAATAAAGCTATTACACAGATTTTGTATTAGTTTACACTAAGCTGGTACATGCGGGGATCCAGCTATTTTTCTCGGGGGTGGGGGCGGATTCCGACCGAACCCTTACTACGACAAACATGTGTCTTTATACACTAAATAATTTGATGTAAATGTTTGTGGATGTTATAGCCGGGGAGCCAAGGCATGAAAAAATGGATTTACCTGTCCGGTCATGCTATAGTCAGTTTCTATACATATTATGAAAGTACAAAGTCTCGCGGATCAGAAAAATTGGGCCTGCAAAACAAAAGCTCTTGCAAAATTTGAGAATATCAAGGGGAGATAACTCTGTATATTTGCAGTTTTTTAAGATTCAAATCGTTTTTTTACTAACAAAACATGGCATCATGTTTCTAAAATCAATTTAAATATATATCTTTTAACATTGCTTTTACGCATAAGGCTTATGGTTGAAAAATACGCAAAATGTACTCATTTTATGTACATTTTATTATAAGATTTGGCACCTAAAATACCAGAGAATAAAATAAAAATATTTAACCTAAAATTTACAGTATGAAGAAGTAACCTTTAAAATGGTCTTATTTCTCAAAGTCATTTATTAATACCGCTGCGAAACAGTCTGTTAGAACAGAAAATCATCTAGATACTCTAGTTCAGGTTTGGCTAAGAAATACACAAATCTGGGGTATTTTATGTACCCCACCCACTTTATATATGGCAAAAAATGTATAATAAAAATATTCGACCAACAACCAAGAAGATATATTCTTTTTATCACGTATACAATATAACCTATATTTTTGACCATATAAAGATGGATGAGGGGTATTTAAACGATTTTAAACAGAAAAAGGGGGTAGGAAAACCTATGTATTTTACAACCAATAATTAGAATAAACAACCCGTTATTAAATAAGAGCAACACTAATGAAAGGCGATGAAACCTTTTCTTGCAAACTATTCTTTTAGAAAATAATTTATTTAAATACTCTTTCGTGCAATCTAGTTCGGTTTTGGCTAAGAAATACGCTAATACGGGGTATTTTATGTACCCCACCCACTTTATATAATGCAAAAAATGTATAATAAAAAATATTCGACCAACAACTAAGAAGATATATTCTTTTTATCACGTATACAATATAATCTATATTTTGACCATATAAAGCTGGATGATGGGTATTTAAAAAAAATTTAAACAAAAAAAGAGGGTAGGAAAACCTTTGTATTTTACAACCAATAATTAGAATTAACAACCCGTTATTAAATAAGAGCAACACTAATTAAAGGCGATGAAACCTTTACTTACAAACTGTTCAGTTGGAAAGTAATTTAATTAAATACTCTTTCGTGCAATCTACTCCAGGCGTGGCTAAGAAATACGCAAAACCGGGGTATTTTATGTACCCCACCCACTGTATATAATGCAAAAAAATGTATAATAAAAATATTCGACGAAAAATCAATGAGATATATTCTTTTTATCACATATACAATATAATTTATATTTATGACAATTTAAAGATGGATGAGGGGTATTTAAAAGATTTTGAATAGAAAAAGGGGGTAGGAAAACCTATGTATTTTACAACCGATAATTAGTTAACAACCTGTTATTTACCATTTGATAAATACGAGCAAGACTAATGAAAGGGATGAAACTTTTACCTGCAAACTATTCATCTGAAAATAAATTCATTTTAATACTCTTTCGTGCAATCTAGTTGGCGACAAAAAGCGTAAATCCGTGGTATTTTATTTACCCCACCCACTTTATATAATGCAAAAAAAATGTATAATAAAAATATTCGACCAACAACTAAGAAGATATATTCTTTTTATCACGTATACAATATAATCTATATTTTTGACCATATAAAGCTGGATGATGGGTATTTAAAAAAAAATTAAACAAAAAAAGGGGGTAGGAAAACCTATGTATTTTACAACCAATAGTTAGAATTAACAACCCGTTATTAAATAAGAGCAACACTAATTAAAGGCGATGAAACCTTTACTTACAAACTGTTCAGTTGGAAAGTAATTTAATTAAATACTCTTTCGTGCAATCTACTCCAGGCGTGGCTAAGAAATACGCAAAACCGGGGTATTTTATGTACCCCACCCACTGTATATAATGCAAAAAAATGTATAATAAAAATATTCGACGAAAAATCAATGAGATATATTCTTTTTATCACATATACAATATAATTTATATTTATGACAATTTAAAGATGGATGATGGGTATTTAAAAGATTTTGAATAGAAAAAGGGGTAGGAAAACCTATGTATTTTACAACCGATAATTAGAACAAACAACCCGTTATTTACCATTTAATAAATACAAACATCAATAATAAAAGGCGACGAAATCTTTACTTGCTAACTGTTCATTTGAAAGTTAATAATTTAAATACTCTTTTGTGCAATTTTGTCAAAATTGTGCAATTGTAGGTGTATGAACATTACCCCACCCATCTAAAACTATGTATAAAATGTGATTGATCGATCAATACAGTTTTTACAAATTAACAAAGTATAAGTGCTTGCTTCGGGGTTGTACACATCTGTTTTTACCTTTCTCATGATAAACAGATTGATGGAATGTAGTTCTGCTGTGTTGAATGTAATGTAGAAATTTGACATAATGTATAACTTTAATGTTTATAAAATGAGACATTTTGAATAATCTTTACTATTCAGAAGATTTTAAAACTAATTAATGTAATGATAATGCATTATATCACTATTCAAGAAATTTAACAAATCGTACAAAAAGGTCGTAATTATATCCCCCAAACATATATAATTCAAATAGATTTTGTCAGAGTTTTAGCTCACCTGTGACGTAGTGACACAAGGGAAGCTTTTGTGATCACCTTCATCCGTCCATACGTCCGTCCACAATTACTTGTGAACACGATAGAAACCACATTTTACTATTGATTTTAATCAAACTTGCGCGCAACTTGTATAAGAGCTAGGAGACGAGGGAGGAAATCTACTGGCCACCAGGAACAAAAAAAATTAATGCAACCTTCAAGGTTATGCATTGGAATGCAGAAGCACTCCTCAATAAGAAAATGAATTAGAGAACATATTGTTTGATAAGGACATTCAGGTCTGCTGCATCGAAGAGATTCACCTTAGCGAGGATAAATCCTTCAATGTTAAGAGGCTACCAGTGCTTCCGTTGTGACAGGTTGGGTAGGAGCAAGGGAGGAATCCTAACACTGATGAGAAACAACATAGCAACTTATACTGGTATAAAATCTCGCTTTGAAAACTGGCCAAATCCCATAATGGGTTCCAGAGTTAGGGCCCTTTAAAGAGCCAAAAGTTTCTGTTTTGGCTTGTGAACAGGGTAGAGACCACATTTTGCAATTGATTTTAATCAAACTTGCACATATATTCTATTGGCATAATATCTCGGTTCCTGTCAAAAACTGGCGAGATCCCATAATGTGTTCTAGAGTGGTGGCACCTTAAAGGGCCAAAATTTGCCATGTTGGCTTTTGTAGCCACACAGGCACTTCACTTATAGTTTGATTTGAAACAAACTTGCGAAATAACTTTAACAGCAATAAATCTTGCATTCCATGGTGACTTCATCAGATCAAATCATGGGTTCCAGAATAACGACCCCTGTTTGAACCCCGAAAGTCCCAAAATTTGTTAATTGTTACATTATGAACACGCTAGAAATGACATTTTACGTTTGACTTTAACCACACTTACGCCTTAAGTCACGATACGATCTCGGTTCAGTTCGAAAACTGATTTGATTGACCGTTTAGCCATAAAGAGGTTTCATTTATGCTTTGATCTGACACAAACTTGCAAACTTGATAATCTTTAGACCAAGTTTGAAACTGGATTATGTGGGGCCAAAAACTAGGTTACCAGGTCAAATAAAAGGAAAAGCTTGATAACACCGTAGATGCCACATTAATGACGCTATCTTCATGAAATTTGGTCAAAATAGTTATCTTGATGATCCCTAGGCCAAATGTAACAGGTGACTGATATACATGACCCTTTTTTCTCAGAAAATGCTAGTATAAGTCTTAGATAATCTAAATTATAAACTTATTGAATGTTTGTCATTACTTATAAATTACCTAGTATATTGCTGTATGTCTGGATGACAAACAACAAATAGTTTTGACTATTGATAGGCAAGCCCTTCAATTAGTGTTTTTATACATGACATTAGAATTAAACATTTGTTGTATTTTTTCACGAATTGAACAAAAAGTGTCATGAACCAAGTATTTATACAGAGTCATATCATTTTAGATAACATTTACTTGTTTGGCACTAAAGGCTATAATAGTAATTAGAATTTTATTTATATGCAGTCCATCTGAAGCACAATTTTAGTTACACATTCCTGCAGTACTAACGACAAATAGTTACATCTGTACGTGCAATTTAAGTAGACATTAACACAATACTTCATAATATCTTGCGTAACTTATTTTTCCGATCTGTATATAGAAATACTTGTATCAATTTAAACTTTACGGCTACACCACAAAAATGATTTTATCTCGTACTATAACTTGCACTGGCAGTGTAAATGGTAATACGTTATATAGTTTTAACTTCAAATATGTGATTTTTAGGGATGGGAACGAATATTCGAATATTCGAAAATCGGTCGAATATTCGAATATGAAAATCAAATTCGAATATTCGTAAATTGTTTTTTATTTATTTATTTTTTTTTAAATAAGTATCATTGATTTTGGGCAATATGAGCATGCTAATTCTACAGAATAAAACCATGTCATGTTAGTTTATCGCGTATCAAAAGATGTCCAATTAACAAGAAAATAGCAATGCATAATTGGCAGGGGCCATGGTTACGGATTAACAGTTTGCAACAGGCGTCAATGTGTCAGATCATGTCAAAAGATGTCCATTTAACAAGAAAATTGCCATGCATAATTACCTGGGGTCATCGTTACGGGTTAACAGTTTGTATTTGGCGTAAATGTGATATCATTTTATCTTTTGTTCATTTTTATTGGCGCCTGTTTTATGTAACAAGTAGATTTTTTTTCGAAAACAATACCAAACTCGTAGATATTGTCGATCTTTTCACAATATTTTGTACGACGTTTCAGACCATCCGCAGAATCGGTTTTCATCCGCAATCGGCCGTATTTGAATTAAATTTTGAAGTAGTTAATAATAAAATAAAGAAAAACATATGATTGATGCATAAGTTCATATTAAAGGAGGTTTAAGTCTGCCTTACTTGCTTTTTACACGACGATTTTTACACGCCGATTGAATTTTTTCAAAATGGCGGCGGTAATACAACAGCGCGTCACGTGTTTAAATGGGACGACCTGCTATTTTTAGATAAAATTGCGACGGTCTAAATTATAATCGTTTTGATTTTTTGTATCATTTTGAAGCTAAAACACTGAATTAAATATGTTCATGATTATACTGACAGAATCGTGAAATAAAACGCTAAAATCAGCGGGGTTTGCTATGTAGGATCGGGTTACCCGAAACAAACATTTTTTTGGCCTTATTTACGATGATCCACGCTTTAAACAAATGAATACGTTGTGTATATGCCAATCACTTAATAAGAATTTAAAGCTTCCATTAAAACTAACCGAATATTCGAATATATTCGAATATGGCAAACCGAATATTCGAATATTGATTTCAGTATTCGTTCCCATCCCTAGTGATTTTAGACTGCAACAGTTCAGTATGTCTTTTTCGCAACTTATACACTAGTATTAATCAAATTCATCTAATTCTGTGTCGAACAGACTGTGTTTTATTCTGCGACACTTTTGAGGCATTGCATTACACCAGCAGGATACAGTGTATTTCATATTAGATTTGACGCAGATACAATATCTTAAGCATTTTCCATTCGTGCCTTTACAGAATAAAGTCTGGTTTCTGCTCAATGACGTTAAAATCAGCTATCATTGAATTTAAAAGAATTATTTTCTGCGGTCAGTAAATGAGCAATATTGTTTTGTGACAATTGATCAAGGAAAAAGGTCACAATTACCTAGTTCAAGTCTAATATGATTACCACTCAGTAAATAAGGAACGTTTTGTCTGTCGATCCCCTTAAAATGTAATGTTTGTAGTCTGTAGAAGACACCTGATGTTAATAAGGTCAAGGTCAATGTTATAAAATTAGAACTTACACTCTCCTTTGCCTTCAACAAACCATCATGGGGGCATATGTTTTGTACAAACACCCCTTCATTATATCATATTTTATATAACTTCAGATAAGTTATATGAGCCGCACCATGAGAAAACAAACGTAGTGTATTTGTGACCAGTATAGATCCAGAAAACAAGCATAGTGCATTTGCGACCAACATCGATCGAGACCGACCCATGCTGTTCGCTTTCAAAGCCTATTGCAATTAGAGAAACCGTTAGCGAATAGCATGGGTCCTGACCAGACTGTGCGGATGTGCAGTCTGGTCTGGATCGATGCTGGTCGCAAATGCACTATGTTGGTTTTCTTATGGCGTGGTACATATTTAGTGCAAATCACCTTAATAATAATTCTAAGATATGTTTTAAAATTAGTGAAGAGTAACTGCCCTTGACTTTTCATTTAGCAGTTGGATAAGTTTTGCAGTCACAAACTTTCCAAATAAATCAGCATTTAACTATAATCATTTGAAGAGAACAACGGACTAGCAATATCGTTTTCCGTGCATTTTCGCTATTTTGCCCCTATGTGGGTTGGTGAATAAATTACTTCTGTTTTTTTTTTTTTTTGGATTTGACAAACTTGCAAATGAAAGTTACTAATAATTCAAATGAGATAGTAAAAAAATAAAGTTTGAATGTAAAGGTTTCAGTACTTTTCGGTAGTGTTGCTTGCATTTTATCACATCACAATGAACAGGTTGTTAATTCTAATTATTGGCTACTGTTTTAAATCTAAAATCTCTTAAATACTCCGAATCTATCTTTAAGTTGTCAAAATATAGATTATATTGCATACGTGACAAAAAGAATATCTCTCTTTGATTGATGGTCGAATATTTTTATTATACATTTTTTTTGCATTATATAAAGTGGGTGGGGTACATAAAATACCACGGATTTGCGCTTTTTGTCGCCAACTAGATTGCACGAAAGAGTATTAAAATGAATTTCTTTTCAGATGAATAGTTTGCAGGTAAAGGTTTCATCCCTTTCATTAGTCTTGCTCGTATTTATCAAATGGTAAATAACAGGTTGTTAACTAATTATCGGTTGTAAAAGACATCATTTTCATATCCCTATTTTCTATTAAAATCTTTTAAATACCCCTCATCCATCTTTAAATTGTCAAGAATATGCATTTCATTGTATGCGTGATAAAAAGTATCTATTTTGGTCGAATATTTTTATTATGAATTTTTTTGCATTATACAATTATATAAAGTGGGTGGGGTACCCTCTTTTTCTACTTAAAATCTTTTAAATACCCATCATCCAGCTTTATATGGTCAAAAACATAGATTATATTGTATACGTGATAAAAAGAATATATCTCATTGATTTTTTGTCAAATATTTCTATTATATATTTTTTGCATTATATAAAGTGGGTGGGGTACATAAAATACCCCGGATTTGCGTATTCTTTAGCCAAACCTGAACTAGATTGCATTATAGTGTATCTAAATAAATTACTTTCCAAATGAATAGTTTGCAAGTAAAGGTTTTTTCAACTTCCATTAGTGTTGCTCTTATCTAATAATGGGTTGTTTATTCTAATTATCGGTTGTAAAATACATAGGTTTTCCTACCCCCTTTTTCTGTTTAAAATCTTTTAATTACCCCTCATCCAGCTTTATATGGTCAAAAATATAGATTATATTGTATACGTGATAAAAAGAACATATCTTCTTGGTTGTTGGTCAAATATTTTTATTATACATTTTTTGCATTATATAAAGTGGGTGGGGTACATAAAATACCCCAGATTTGCGTATTTCTTAGCCAAACCTGAACTAGAGTATCTAGATGATTTTCTATTCTAACAGACTGTTTCACAGCGGTATTAATAAATGACTTTGAGAAATAAGACCATTTTAAAGGTTACTTCTTCATACTGTAAATTTTAGGTTAAATATTTTTATTTTATTCTCTGGTATTTTAGGTGCCAAATCTTATAATAAAATGTACATAAAATGAGTACATTTTGCGTATTTTTCAACCATAAGCCTTATGCGTAAAAGCAATGTTGAAATATATATATTTGAACTGATTTTAGAAACATGATGTCATGTTTTGTTAGCAAAAAAGCGTTTTGAATCTTAAAAAACTGCAAATATACAGAGTTATCTCCCCTTAATAGTTTCAAATTTTGCAAGAGCTTTTGTTTTGCAGGCCCGATTTTTCTGATCCGCGAGACTTTGCACTTTCATAATATATATAGAAACTGACTATAGCATGACCGGACAGGTAAATCCTGTTTCTAGGCACTTTTCGCACTTTTGGCTCCCTGGCTATTACCCGTTTGTTACAGGTACAGGGTTGTCAATTAGTTTTTGTTGATCAGGCAGGTAGGGGGTCCGGGGGCATGTCACCACCACCCCCACTCTCTTGAAAATTTTGAAATTCAGCTCTTCATTTCCAGCACTCTATGGTCATTTTAGGAGCATTTAAGAACACATTTGCCACTGCAATTTTATATCCTTAGGACGGCCAGCACATATTTATGCAATCTCGCCAGGCATATGTATGTTTTTGACAACACAGAAAATGACGTCACTCGACCTTCAGCTATTTCCGGAAGTAAAAAAATGAAAGTAGAAATGCTAAACTTGAAAACAAAAGCCGCATTTTGATTCGTAGATAGTCAGGGGTCACGCGCAGGGGTCACCCCGTCTAAATGTATGCGCGTGGACTTCTTTTTTTTTTTCTTTTTTTTTGCTATTGGGGAGCCAATTTTCAGCACTTTATTACAAATTGAAATTACCTGGGCTTTAGTACAGCATGTCAGCTTTTAATCTATGAAAAAATATTTGAGCTCTGGATAAACAGGAATCCCACAGGGGTCCGTAACGGACCAAAGGTACATTGATAATTTTGGAACTTCATCAAATCGCTCAACATGTCATTTTTGATGTTGTCTGAGAGTGTCAGTATATGCCTCAGATGTAAGATATAACCGTTTTTGAGAGCTGCAGACCTAGACATTTCAGAAATATTTTCAAAATAAGTTTCGTGTAATAAATGTTGTTTCTACGGAAGCGTGAAAGGGCCATCAGACGCTAATACGTTTTAGTACGTTAAGGCTGCGGAAAGGATATACAGATTTCCTAAAATGCATTTTAGTTTAGCCATTTTTGTCTCAAACGTCAGTTTTCGTACAGACGTGTTACAAAATGTCGAAAAAGCACTGATTTTCAGATAAAAAATGATTCCTCTAATAACCTTAGGACGGCCAGCACATATTTATGCAATCTCGCCAGGCATATGTATGTTTTTGGCAACACAGAAAATGACGTCACTCGACCTTCAGCTATTTCTGGAAGTAAATAAAATGAAAGTAGAAATGCTAAACTTGAAAACGAAAGCCGCATTTTGATTCGTAGATAGTCAGGGGTCACGCGCAGGGGTCACCCCGTCTAAATGTATGCGCGTGGACTTTTTTTTTTTTTTTGCTATTGTGGAGCCAATTTTCAGCACTTTATTACGAATTGAAATTACCTGGGCTTTAGTACAGCATGTCCGCTTTTAATCTATGAAAAAATATTTGAGCTCTGGATAAACAGAAATCCCACAGGGGTCCGTAACGGACCAAAGGTACATTGATAATTTTGGAACTTCATCAAATCGCTCAAAATGTTATTTTGATGTTGTCTGAGAGTGTCAGTATATGCCTCAGATGTAAGATATAACCGTTTTTGAGAGCTGCAGACCTAGACATTTCAGAAATATTTTCAAAATAAGTTTCGTGTAATAAATGTTGTTTCTACGGAAGCGTGAAAGGGCCATCAGACGCTAATACGTTTTAGTACGTTATGGCTGCGGAAAGGATATGCAATATACCCCTTAATTTCACATTTTTATGAGCCCGCCTGTTAAATTTGGGAAAAATAATAAAGTTAAGTTTACTTAAAGGTAAAATTCTTTGTTTCTTTGAGATAATTAACATAAATATGAATTACGTCGGGGTTATATGTAGCAGCAGCCACATACACTTTGAATGCGGTCGTAATGTTGCCTGTTCGAAAAAACATTGTCTTTCATTCTTCTCTTCTTTCCTTTTCTTAAGGAAATTCCAGGGTGTGTGTGTGTGGGTGTGGGTGGGGGGGGGGGTGAGTGGGGTTCGGACCCTGGACAGCCCCCTCTGGACCCGCGCATATGGTAAATTATGTTTTAATCGTATTACGCTAGTGTAATAATTACATAGACGTCGAGTCCATTCAATTGTGTAATTGAGTTCCGCTTAAGCTGATGCTAGGTGGTGTTAGAGGTGTTGGATATTTAATTACCTCTCATGAGCAGACTCTGCTACTACAATGTTTGGTTGCATTCTTTGCTTCCAAAGGATCTTTTTACAGATTTTATTATATATAGAAGACGTTGGTCGAGTTGACTTTGTCTATAATAGGTAAAGAAGGAAGAATTTTCGATGATTCAGCGTGATAAAAAGAATATTACATTCACTGAACTTTTTAATTGAATAAAAATGATGAAATGCTCAGCAGAGCCTCGCGTTTTATTAATACGTTCAAAAGACACTCGTGTATTATCCTTTATGAACATGGAATTAGTTGTCATGTTTTATTCAGCATATCTTTCTCTGGTTAATGTTTCATTTAAATAAGCCTGCAAATTTACGGATTTTGAATTAGCACACATGGTCTTACCTTACTTTCCCGTAAATGTGATGCCCCTTTTTGGCCTGGTTGGTTTTGTCCGGGCGGATAGGCGGATTGATGGAATTATGAGTCTCATGTTAACCTTTTGGTTCAATCATTTTTCTCAACAACTACATATTCAAACTTCAAGAAACTTGGTCAGAAAGATCCCCTATTACCCTAGTTGGTCCAAAGTGAGAATGGGGTCACTGGGTCAAAGGTCAAGGGACCTGAACATTGAAAATAGTTTTCGCTCAATATCTGGACAAGTATTTCACCTAGGACCTTGAAACATCATCGGTATGTTGGTCTTGATGTGCACATGACTCCTGTTAATTTCGGAGTCACTGGATTGAAGGTCAAGGTCACAGGGACGTGAACATTTAATGAAAATGGTTTCCGCTCAATATCTGGGCAAGTATTTCACCTAGGACCTTGAAACTGCATCGGTATGTTGGACTTGATGTGACATGAACTATATTGATTTCGGGGTCACAGGGATCTAAACATTGAAAAGTGTGTCCGCTCAATATCTGGACAAATATTTCACCTAGGACCTTGAAACTTCATACGTATGTTGGTCTTGATTTGTACATGACCCCTATTGATTTTGGGGTCAAAGGTCAAGGTCACAGGAATATAAACTTTGAAAATGGTGTTTTTCTTACTTTGATTTTTTATACCAATTTATTTCTTTAATTTCATTTTCTACCTGTCCATTTCTTTTTTCCCCTTTTCCTTCAATAGTGCTTATTAATTTGGGGATTATTTATTGTATGCCTTTCTTAGAACTTTAACTCATTATCACCTAATTCGGAAAACCTGGCCAAAACGCCGTCAGCCGTTAGCTGCTTGTATATTGGAATTGCAGGTATTTCCAATTATATATTGAAGGACATACTAATTACATCGTTTGATGGAGCTTTATTTATAGAAAAAGCGGTACATATTGAATCATTTTTGAAAATATCTCTGTTTACAATATGAACCGTTGTCAGCATTGATTTTCTACTTTTGCTTTATTATATTTTAAACATGTCTCTTCTAGGTTTGTAGCGGGATCATATTAATAGGGAATCGGGATCGATCCCTCTATGGTAACATGCGATATACCAAATGAGACATATACTATCGAATTAAAAAATATGTACTTCCGGGACTGTGCACAGAGCGTCTGACTTCGAATATTTTGGAAGAATACGCTTTTTCCTTGTGCCTAATAAGCGTCTACATAACGTATCCGGACCGCAACGTCTGGCACATCAGTACAAATATGGACAGTGCTTTTTATTCCAAAAGGATTCGATCTTGCGAAGCGACGAAAATCGGGATCGATCCCTCTACGGTAACATGCGATATACAGAATGAGATATTTACTATCGACTTGAAAAATGTGTCCTTCGGTCCGTGCCGTGATTAGACAGTTCTGATTTTGTGTTTAGTTTAATCAGTTTCATCATATTTCATTGTATGTATATACATATTCTTCACACACACACACATACAACAAGCATACATAAATACATCAATGTAAATATACGAAAGGGTTGTGCCAGAAGTTATAAAAACATAATTGGTGGGGGGGGGGGGGGGGGGGGGGGAAGGGAGTGGGGCTGAAATGTTTTCAAATGTTATGGGATGAGTTGAAGTCGGATCGATTCCCGATTGAGGCAGTGCCTTATTTCATATTACTTTTCAAACGATTTCTTTTTGTCAACTTTTTCTGTAGACGGTCGCATCCTTATTTTATATATTTTGAATCAGCTGTAACCCATCTTTGGATCATCATGATACTTTCTCTGATTTGCTAATCGAAATTTCCGGTGGCCTAGACAAGACTTTTCTTTTGCAAACAGATATCTTCTTTACTTCATACCATGTCAGTTTGTAATGTATTTCTTTTAGAGAGTGCAAATACGTTCACTACATTCTAAACCTGACTAAAGATATCAGAACAAGTCAAGAATACATCGACTACGTTGAAGAGGTGACACAGATCAAAACCATGTACGAGGGCACTAAACAGTCCATCCAAGATGAAATAAAAACAATGAACAATGTTAAAACTGAAATTATCAATGAAATAAAAGAGTACAGAAGAGAGTTAGTTTCAAGAATAGAAGAGCTTGAGAGTAAGTCGATTGAAACTGTGAATAAAAGGTATAAGGAAATTACAGAAAGAATGAATGATACTGGAAGCCATGTAGATAAATTATTAAACAAGGTAACACAACTTGTACGAGAGATCGATAATACTAGTGAGGCACAGCTGTTTGTCCAAATGAAAAAAATGAGACAAATGAAAAACGAAAATGATATGATTGACAAAAAGCTTCAAACGTTTGAAGGACTTAGCTTTACATTAGACGACAGTATTAGAAATGCTCTCGATGGCGTCGACGGACTTGCTATCGCAAACGTACCTCTCAAAATTCTTTCGAAGAAAGAGTATGATATTATTTTCGATGATGACAAATGCGTCATGCACGGTGTGTGTGATATGTGTATATTGGATGATGACACATTGGTTTTGACATGTCAGAGGTGGAGGACGAATGATGTCAGACACACTGTCTTAAAGGATGTGTAGTAAATCCGTTCCTATTCGTTTTGTTACCCTAATAAATTGAATAGTGTCAAATGGATTTTTTGCATGTCTTGCAGTTACTGTAAAACCTGTTTAGTATACAAGAATGTCATCAAATGCAATCTGGCCTGTAGACCGTGAGCTAAATTTCACATTAAATTTTAAAAAGTGTTTGGATAATGCCATTTCGGATGAAATCAAGCTGTTAAACATTTTACAGGCTAGCTTTTCCATTTCGTAACTAATATTGATTTAACGTTTTCATTTTCTGATGAACATACCTATTAGCAACTTAGGCCAGAACCATGAATTTATTTAAGTGACCAGTACATGTAAACTGTATGATTAAGTGGATGGGGGCAGTAAAAATATTTGTTTTCTCGAAATTGAGTGATATCAATGTATATATGTTTATAGAGCTGACAAAGAATACAGTTTGTCCGAAAATTATATTTTTATTCAATTTTATAAAATTGATATGCGTTCTTGTTTGAATATTTAAATTACAGCGGCACTTGAAAACTCATTTGAAAATGAAGCCTATGGTGAAAATCGGAACAAACTTTTTACACACCCTTTATATCAAATTGTCACGGAGAACATACGCCTCGCCCAGGGCTCAAACTCACGACCCCGCGATCCGTAAATATGCGCTCTCCCTGCTGAGCTAAGCGGACGGGATCTATTGTCAAGTAGGTAATAAAAATATAATGACTTCAAGTAGTTATATCACTCGCCAAATATGGCATGTTACTATGTGATAGGAAATGGCACAGCCATCAAAGTTCTTAAGTTTAAATTGGTAAATGTCCCATCAAAGTGGTTGGAGATCATCCAGCATTTCAGGAAGATGTTGCGACGGAATCGACACTACAGTACAGTATTACAAACTAAATAGATAGCAGCATCGATATATTAATACTAATACATTTTATATTGATTCAACAGTGTTCAAATCATTTGTATAATATACTGAGATGCTATAAATAAAATCTTTTACAAGATGTTTTTTATTCATTTGGCCGCCATATTAACCGCCATCTTGTTTTTAGATAAATGCTCAATTTCGGCATCAGACTACCATACCTACATAAGAATGTTGTATTTTACTCCTCAGCATACATTCTAGGTCCATATTGTTAGACACAGAATCGAACCATCAAACCATTTTGTCTGCAATGCCAATTAGCTTAGAAATCCAAGAGTTGACAAGTGAGTCTTGTGTGCGACAATCTGACAAACTGTCAATGACCCCGAAATGGTAAACAACGGCAATTATGTAAATGCCGTTGGATGTAAATTTTTAAAAAAATCTTTAAATTACCTAACTGCATTATAAGAGAGGTCCGGAAAGTATGTTATGTGCAAAGATAACATCTGATGTCTAGGAAAGAGTTACATCGTCAGTTCAAGGTGTATTTTAACATGTCACATCACGATTTTCGAAGTGAAGGTCTGCTATATACATACATATTTAGCAAGTATTCTGTAAGAGCTGCCCTGGAACATTCATCCATCTGAAGTATTCCTCAGATCAGAACAAATGTTAACTCTTATCAATTCTAAGGGAATACCGTTACAGAACCCATAAGGATTCAAGCGGCATCGGCACGCAAGCCCTCTAATATTCATCGGCAACAGATTTCGCGTGTCTTTGAAATGAAGATCCAACTTGATGTAGAAGAATTTTTGTTTCATTTTTCCCGCCAACTGTACAATACATTTTCACGTTGAATATCATTCTAGAACAGGCAAGTGTTAAATTGTGATCTTGTAATTTATATAAGATCACACACGACTGCGTTGTGTGTGTTGTCACAGCATTCAACCAATCCTTGATTGATATTCTAACTTTTGAATGGGTACCAAGAAGATAAAAGAGAAAGAAATGTTTCCCATATTTATATGCACGCACATAAGTAAACACGCGTTTGATTCAGCGATACGAGATGCATTTCCTATTATGCTTTGCTGTAATTCATAAAGGTTTAATCTATTGAAACAAGTGAATGAAGTATTGCCATGCAATACAAAGTCCCCTACTGGAAGGCACCTAATTTTCTCTAATGCAGTATAACATAATGAACTGATATCTGTCAATGATGTATAAACAATATTGTACTATATATACAATATAATATAACAAAGCACTTGGATTAAAATTTGCATATATAAAAACGTACAGTTGTTTTCATTTGGAATTTTTTAGCCGATCATACAAATGTTATCATAAAAGTTATTTATAGTAACAACAAAGTGAAATTAACTCTAAAAAAAAAATTTAAAAAAATCTATAAAATATAAGACTCTTTACCAGGTAGAGATAGATCAAAATAAAATTTGGATGTGCCGTGCATGTTGTACCACAGAAAAGTGGTCTCAATTTTTCCCTACGGCCCGTAATAAAAAAGTTACAATATAATCTATTTAAAGTAACAACAAAGGGACATAATTCTAAACAAGAGGGCCATGATGGCCCTATATCGCTCACCTGTTATCATTGCACTTCAGGACAAGAAGGTCCTCAGAAAAAATATCTTAGTCCAAAAGACAGGAACAACAGAGGAAAGAAATATAACCAATAAGAAAAACAAATTCTTACAAGGTACAGATATGTTAAAATACACCTAAAAATTGGAGGTACCATCCATGTTGTATCACAGAAAAGTGGTCTCGGTTTTTCCCTACGGCCAATAATAAAAAAGTTACTAAAAATAAGCTATTTATAGTAACGTAAAAGGGAAGTAATTAAAAAAAAATGATTGTAAGTGAACAAAAGAAGGATCTGCCAAATAAATCTGTTGACATAAATGAAATTTCACATCAGTATCTTCATTAGTTACGGAGATATACCCATTTTAATTTGAAATAAAGGGAGGTAATTTGACATAAAATCAGTCCACAGTTATCTACCCTGATTGGCTCAGTCCACCCAATGACAATAATGAAATTTCAAATAAGTCCTATAAGTATATATAACTTACTGATATAAATCCATTTTGATTACAATCAGGGGAGGTAATCAGATATAAAATAACTCTGGAACCTACGAATGGATCTGATTTGTCATGGAATCTAAGATTTATTGTTGTTGAAGATATTTTGGAAGTTTGTATCAAATAAAATCATAAATGAAGTCTCTATATGGCTGCAAAAGCCAAAATAGCCAATTTCGGACCTTTAAGGGGCCATAACTCTGGAACCCAAGATGGAATCTGGCCAGTTCCAGAAAGGAATTAAGATCTTGTGGTGATACAAGTTTTGTGCAAGTTTGGTTAAAATCAAATCATAAATGAAGCTGCTATTGTGCAGACAAGGTAAAAATAGCTAATTTTGGCCCTTTCAGGGGCCATAACTCTGGAATCCATTATGGGATCTGGCCAGTTCAAGAAAGGAACTCAGATCTTATGGTGACACAAGTTTTGTGCAAGTCTGATAAATTCAAATCATAAATGAAGCTGCTATTGTGCAGACAAGGTCAGAATAGCTAATTCTGGCCCTTTTAGGGGCCATAACTCTGGAACCCATAAAAGAATCTGACCAGTTCAAGAAAGGAACCAAGATCTTATGGTGATACAAGTTGTGTGCAAGTTTGGTAAAAATCAAATCATAAATAAAGCTGCTATTGTGCAGACAAGGTCAAAATAGCTAATTTTGGCCCTTTCAGGGGCCATAACTCTGGAACCTATAAAGGGATCTGGCCAGTTCAAGAAAGGAACCGAGATCTTATGGTGATACAAGTTGTGTGCAAGTTTGGTTAAAATAAAATCATAAATGAAACCACTATCGTGCAGACACGAAATTGTTGACGGACGGACGGACGGACTGACGACGGATGAAGGGTGATCAGAAAAGCTCACCTTGTCACTATGTGACAGGTGAGCTAAAAAAGTGTGCCTCATAGTGGTGAACATTTCTGCCAAGTTACATCAAAATCCCTCCATGCATGAAGAAGAAATGCTCCGGACAAAGTCATTCTTGAATTTGACCTTTAACCTCTGAGTATGACCTTGACCTTAGACCTAGGGACCTGATTCTGGCGCGCAACAATTCGTCTCATAGTGGTGAACATTTGTGCCAAGTTACATTAAAATCCCCTCAATGCATAAAGAAGAAACGCTCCAGACAAAGTCATTCTTGAATTTGACTTCTAAGTATGACCTTGACCTTAGATCTAGAGCCGGGGCTTTGTGCACAACATGTTGTCTCATCCAGGGAAATGTTTGTGCCAACTGATATTTAAATCCTGTAGAGATAGTACCTAAGTTTTTCAAATAATGGGTTTGAAGTTAAAAAGCTTTGAAATGAAGGCAAGTGTCCATATATTTCTCAAAAATTGATATATAGACAATATTTTAACCAGAAGCATAGTGTTGTTATGGGCATTTAATAATTTCATGTAAAAGAAAATTTTGTGATCAAGGAAATGTAACTCTTCTTGAACTTGGACAGCAGAAACATCAAAGGGACATAATATAGTGAATATTTTCTAATTGGGTGCATTTGATCCAACATTCAATTGTGATCTGGATTGCTAAATAATGATCCATGATACTGTGTGCTAAATATTTAGAACATCTAAAACAGTCTGTAAACAGCAAAAATATGCTGTAGCAGAATGCAACTATTTAAGCTCTAACCGGGACTCGAACCCAGGACCTCTCACACCTAAGGCAGACACTCAACCACTTTCCTATAACAGCAGTAGCTAATAGTTATGCAGTTTAGGTGCACCTTTACATTACGTGAACTGGAACAATTTTGTGCCAATAACATCATAATCGGTGAACTCCGGATTATCGGCGTATTCGCTTTGTTACCTAACGGCAATTTTCGTGTAAAGAAAAAATATTATCTAATGCTGCCATCTCTTAAATTCGTCAAAACTGCCCAAATTTCTCTGACGTGTTGTTCAGAGTATGAACTTACTAACTGGTAGTACCAGTGAAATATAACTTACACTGAATCTTTTATATCTGCCCTGTTAGCAGCTGGCGAACGGCAAAGACGATGAGCTTTGTCCAAATATAAGCAATCATTTTACCAGTTTTGAGAGGATTTCAACTGATAGGAAATTACAGTTACAAACTAAATACCTTTTTGCAACACATGGAGTCATAAGCATTCTATGTCAATCAGTATTATGAATTAGATCGACTGTCATTCATTCATTCCAAAGATTCATTGACAGAGTTCGTTGTTTACATTTTTATCGTAACCGGTGCACTTGTAAAAACCACTTTATTTTGAAAAATCGAAGTAAGCGAAGAACTATGGTACGGTCTCTAAATCCTGTTTTGCATGACAAAGTTATAGACCAGAGAGGAAAAAAATCCTATTGACCTTTGATCTCAAAGTGTGACCTTGACCTTAAAGCTAGGGTTCTGGGTGTTGCGCATGACACGTCGTCTTATCATGGGGAACATTTATGCCAAGTAATATTGTAATCCCTTGATGGATGACAAAGTTCTGGACCGGACAGGAAAAAAAACCACTGACCTTTGACCTCCAATTGTGACCTTGACCTTTGAGCTAGGGGTCCGGGTTTTGCGCATGACATGTTGCCTCATCATGGGGAACATTTGTGCCAGGTAATATCAAAATCCCTTCATGGATGGCAGAGTTATGGACCAGACAGGAAAAAAGCCCTATTGACATTTGACCCCCAATTGTGACCTTGACCTTTGAGCAAGGGCTCCTGGATTTGTACATGACATGTTGTCTCATCATGGGGAACACCTGTGCTAAGTAATATTGAAATCCCTTAATGAATGATCGACACAGTTATGGACCAGACAGCAAACAGACCCTGTTCATGACATGTTAACATATGACTGTTAAGTATGACCTTGACCTTTGAGCTAGGGGTCTGAAAGTTGTGCACGACACATCGTTTTATTATGAGGTACAATTGTGCCAATTGATATTAAAATCCCTTCAAAGATGGGAGAGTTATGGACCAGACAGGAAAAAAGCCCTGTTGACCTTTGACCTCCAATTGTGACCTTGACCTTTGAGCTAGGGGTCCGGGTTTTGCGCATGACATGTTGCCTCATCATGGGGAACATTTGTGCCAAGTAATATCAAAATCCCTTCATGGATGGCAGAGTTATGGACCAGACAGGAAAAAAGCCCTATTGACATTTGACCCCCAATGGTGACCTTGACCTTTGAGCAAGGGCTCCGGATTTTACACATGACATGTTGTCTCATCATGGGGAACACCTGTGCTAAGTAATATTGAAATCCCTTAATGAATGACACAGTTATGGACCGGACAGGAAACAGACCCTGTTCATGACATGTTAACATATGACTGCTAAGTGTGACCTTGACCTTTGAGCTAGGGATCTGAAAGTTGTGCACGACACATCGTTTTATTATGAGGTACAATTGTGCCAATTGATATTAAAATCCCTTCATAGATGGGAGAGTTATGGACCGGACAGGTAAAAAACCCTGTTGACCTTTGACCTCAAATTGTGACCTTGACCTTTGAGCTAGGGGTGCGGGTTTTGTGCATGACATGTCGTCTTATCATGGGGAACATTTGTGTCAAGTAATATTAAAATCACATCATGGATGAAAGAGTTATGGACCGGACACGAAACAGACCCTGTTCATGCAATGTTAACATTTGACTGCTATGTGTGACCTTGACCTTTCAGCTAGGGGTCTCAAAGTTGTGCATGACATATCATCTTATTACTAGGTACAATTGTGCCAAGTGATATTAAAATCCCTTCATGGATGGGAGAGTTATGGACTGGACAGGAAAAAAGCCCTGTTGACCTTTGACCTCCCATTGTGACCTTGACCTTTAAGCTAGGGGTCCGGGTTTTGCGCATGACACGACGTCTCATCATGGGGAACATTTGTGCCAAGTAATATTAAAATCCCTTCATGGATAAAAGAGTTATGGACCGGACACGAAATTGCGGACGGACAGAATGACGGAAAAGCGCATTCCTATAGTCCCCGAAACTGGTTTTGAACCAGAAGGGGACTAATAATTATAGTTTAATAAGTGATTACCAGTAATTGGTAATATTTTAAATTATGTAAATTACCATATTTACGACACGTTATTTCAAGAAAGACAAACAAAAACAAATTAAAGCAGACTTTATGAAACAATTATTGAAAAGTATCTGCTTTTATTTCTAATTTCTGAAGTAATTAGATTTTCTTGGTGATAGATTAAATATTTACTCCGAATTAAAACAAAGTACAGCACCTTAAATGTTATGATATTAGATAAATGCGGTCGCCACTTAAGATCGATTGTATTGAGATGGCTGGATACCGCTGTTATATAATTATAAAAACCTAGATAAATGATCTAAAAGCCAGATAAGACTCGGTTACAACACATGCAAGTCAAAAGTTTAGACGCAAAAAGTTATTCCCTTTCTACCGTGCGTCAGACACAACATAGTTTCAGACAAACTTCTCATTTCTTACGGTTAGGCACCGAACACAACTAAGAACATAACAGCATACTAGGTTTGACTGAGTTTGTCAATGAGGTTTGCCCCCACGCCCCCTTGCACCAGCTTAAGCAGAATTCTAACACGGTAAAAGTGAATGTTCTTCATTATCCCAAAGCACCAGAATATGGCTGCTAAAGCCAAAATAGCAAACTTTGTCCCTTTAAGGAGCCATACCTCCAGAACTATGGGATCTGGTCAGTTTTCGTAAGGAACCAAGATATTGTGCCGACACAAGTTGTGTGCAAGTTAGATTATAATCAAATGCAAACTAAGGTCTGTATCGTGTTCACAAGCCAAAATTGCAACTCTTGAACCCATGATATGTTCTGTCCATTTTTGTGAAAGGACAAAGATATTAGGCCAGTACAGGTTGTGTGCAAGTTTGATTAAAATCTATTGCAATATCTGGTCTCTCTACTGTGTTCACAAGAAACTGTGGCCAGACGGATAACGAATGGACAGATGAAGGGCGATCACAAAAGCTCACCTTGTCACTACACGACAGGTGAGCTAACAAGCTTACCAAGTCTCATAAAATTCTCTAACAGAAATATAGCTCTTAGAGTGACTTAAAAGTCTTATTTTTTATCCAAGTTTTTGACCACATAACAATCAGTCTCAAACTTTGCCAAAGGATTATCGAGTTTCAAACTGAAAACGAGGCATTTATTCTGTTAACAAGTTATTTTCCTTCGATCTGGTCTTGTGACCTAATTTCTTACTCCACACAGCTCACTATCAGACAAATACTTAAACAGTTACTAAGTCTCAAAAGTCACAACAGAAAGTGCAGCCTTTGAATGTGCTAAAGTGTAAAGATAGTTAAATAAAAGTTTCCATTTACCCTGTAAGGAAAATGGCAACCAGAATTCTGCATGAAACCATTTGAAAACAAGACAGCCAAGATGGCCCTTGGTCGCTCACCTGAAAACATACCATAACAGTGTAAACATGTTTGACCTAGTGATTTCATGGAAACAAATATTTTGGCCAATTTTCATTAAGATTGCACTAAAAATGTGGTCTCTTGAGTTTAAACCCATATTCGAACTTGACCTAAATTCTATCAAGGCAATCATTCTGACCTAATTTCATGAAGATCAATTGAAAAAATACTGCCTCTATCGCATACACAAGGTTTTTCTTTGATTTGACCTAGTGACCTAGTTTTTGACCCCAGATGACCCATATTCAAATTCGACCTAGATTTCATCAAGGCAATCATTCCGACCAAATTTCATGAAAATCAATTGAAAAATACTGTCTCTATCGCATACAAAAGATTTTTCTGTAATTTGACCTAGTGACCTAGTTGTTGACCTCAGATGACCCATATTCAAACTCGACCTAGATTTCATTAAGGCAATCATTCTGACCAAATTTCATTAAGATCAATTGAAAAATAGAGCCTCTATCGCATACACAAAGTTTTTCTTTGATTTGACCTAGTGACCTAGTTTTTGATCCCAGATGACCCATTTTCAAACCTGGCCTAGTTTTCATCAAGGTAATAATTCTGACCAAAATTCATGAGGATAAACTGAAAAATACAGCCTCTATCGCATACACAAGGTTTCTCTTTGATTTGACCTAGTGACCTAGTTTTTGAACCCAGATGACCCACTTTCAAACTCGGCCTAGATTTTATCAAGGTAATAATTCTGACCAAGTTTCATGAAGACCAGTTGAAAAATACAGCCTCCATCGCATACACAAGCTAAATGTTGACAGACGACAGACAGACGCCGGACATCGAGCGATCATAAAAACTCACCTGAGCATTGCTCAGGTGAGCTAAAAATCTAAAGAAGAGCATCCAAACTTATTCTCATCATAAGCATTCACTTGTTGGATGAAATTAATTCAATGAAATCGACTTTCTTTCAGGAACAAATTCAGACACTTTATCTTGAGAACATGCAGTTTCTTTGGCCTCATTGAAAAGCTTGACAAAATCCTCTTCATCTAGTTTTCCTTTAAAAGGCTGTTCAGTTTCCTGCTTATACCTTTCCAACTGTACTGGACCAATTACATGATGAAAATCTGAGGTATAATGCTTGTATTTCGGAGGGGTTGCATTACCAAAAAGTTTGTAGTTTAATCCTAACCAGAGAATAATAATAGCACGGTAATTCAAACCAGATGCATTCATGTCTGCATGCAAAGCTACTGGACCACTTGTAAGTAAAATATCTTCAACACAATCGTACATGTACACAACCATCTTCTTTGAATAAATTCCTATTCCAGGAACCAACGAGTTCGATGACACAGGGTTTCTCTTGTGCTGTACAAATGAATTAACTATTGTCTGAGCCATAACTTGTGAAATACTTTCTGGTGAAAATGTGTCATCTTTCTCAACTTCCACCCATGAGTCAGACATCACAGAAACAGCATCAGCATTCCCTTTATCTCCTGCAGCTTCAACTACAGATACTGGTACTTGCTCACCCAACAAGACATCAACACGTCCATGCCAGCCTTTGGGACAGCCTCAAAAACAAACAAAATACTTTCATTACATGATCAATCAATTCAAAATATCGCCAGTGCAAAATGTCACAGAGTCTTTAGAACTGAAACGGAGCAAAAATCAAAGGCAGAAATCCTACTTTAAATATCTTATTTAACATACAACCTGGGTCTTGCCAGTTGTAACAACTAAGTTTTAAGTTTGAATCAAATCCATTTAGTAATAACCAAGATAGAGTGTAATTGGATAAAAACTTTAACCTGAAATTCTAAGTAAAAGGGGGGATAATTCATGAAATATTGGTACCAGAGTTATGACTCTTAAGTCATATGATGTTGGTTATAATGAGGAACTACTATTTTAAGTTTGAAGTAATCCATCAAGTAATAACAAAGAGAAAGTGAATCAAAACTTTAAACAACGTGTGTAAGCGGAGCGTCAACACCGGGTGGAGTAGGAAAGTTCTCCATACTTCGTATAGCTAAGCTAAGAATTAAGTACACTTATGCTGGTGGTCTTGGTAAAAATTACAATTCAATATGATAATAATTCTATTTTTTCTGTTTTCGGACTACTGCATAGTCCTGAAATAAAGTTGTTTATATATCAGTTCCTTGTTTTTTTTCAATTCTTTACAAGTTTAATACTTTCCACAAGGGCCAGTTTTAACCCCAGTGAGAAGGACTTCTACATGCTCCTGCATACCAAATAGCAAAGCCCTAGGCCATGAGGTTTTGTACAAGAAGATTTTCAAAGTTTTCCCTAAAATGTAAGTCTATATAAATCATTTTGCCCCCAAGGGTATGGCCATATTTGACCCAAGGGGGACAATTTGCACAATCATTGTAGAAGACCACTAGATGATACTACATAACAAATATCAAAGCCCTAGGACCTGTGATTTTGGGAACAAGAATTTTCTAAGTAAAGTTTTTCCTTTCAGTTGCCATGGCAAAAAGATTTTTGTCAATAATTTTTAAAAAAAACCATCAAAGGAATATCCTTGTGAAGTTTCATCAAAATTGGCCTGGAGGTTTAGGATCAGATGTTGTTTAAAGGGAAGTGTGGACAAATGGACGAATGACAGTCAGATGGTGAGTGATCATAATAGCTCAACCAGAGCACTTTGTGCTCAGGTAAGCTGAAAACTGCATTTTTGTTGATACAGTCTTTATGCTAACTTTGTTTTGCACTGAGTTGAAATTTTTAAACAACTTTTACCTTGATATTTTTAAAAAATTTGTATAATTAATGATATTTCCTCAAGCTCAAATAGAGAGATAACCACTGTTTAAAAAGTTTCAAAGAACTCATTGTACCAATAATTTTGAAATTAAAAAGAAACCTCAAAGTACTGGTAAACAATTATTTTCCTACTAAACAAAGAAGGCTGAAAACAGTGAATTATTACACAACAAATCACGGTTCTGACGTCACAATTATTACGTCATGGCGTCAAACGGCATAGCGGCGCGCTTGAAAAGAAACCAATTGAAAACGGGCAAATATTTAATGAATGTCGTCAAGGATGTACTTAAAAATCCTTGGTAACACATTAGAATCGAAATAATATATCTCATTTAGTGATTTGCTCTTGAATAAATCATTGTTTGTCATTCAGATGCGTATGCGACTGTTACAGAAACGTCAGTACCACAGAACAGGAAAATCCTGAAACCCCACAAGATTGGTAGTGATAAAGCCAAGCACAAAGTGTTTTCTTTTGTGCAACAGTAGAGACTATATCTTACCTGTTTATATCATTAGATATCATATATCTATTTATATCATTAGTATCAAGAAATTAGAGAAAAGCCAAATATGTGTAAGGTTGTACATAATAAAAGTGTTCTAAACTATTGATTTGTTTTTTTAATGATCATTACAGTAAACTAGAGTAACTAGAAAAGTACTGGTAATTTCCAGGAAGCTATGGTAGTGGGTAAGTACTGGTACTAAATTGCCAGGAAATATGTTTAATCATTACGATGGTAGTGAACTGTGTAGACTACCACTTGAACAAATGTCATGAATTGTGATGGAACTTGTTGTCAAAGATCAGTTTGACATCTGCAGTTGTGAGCAAAAGAATGTATTTTCTCCAGTACTATGGGTATATAACTGATACAATTGCTATTGAAAGATGGTGTAAAAATAGCCCAAAATGCAGGAAATCGCGCGCTCAATTTCAGACCCCCCTAACACAGGCCCTCATTCTTCAGCACCCAGCCCTTTTTCAAGTCTAGATACAACACTATATTATATCACGAGGGCACAGCCCTCGTGATATAATTCCTTCGCATCTGACCTCCAAACAATGATTTATTCAATGACAAATCACTGGATGAGATATATTATTTCTTAAATAGAACACTTTTTCTTGGGAGCCTCAAGTAAAAGGATTTAATCCGACAGAAATTAAAGCTCCAACACTGAAAAATATGGCTGAGTCCTGCAAGACTGTTTTAAATTTTGCTCTCTACATTCAAAAATAACCATGCGGCAGTCAATATATACAGAAAAGGCAGAATTCATAAAGAAATTATACCATATGTAACTCAAAGATGTCTAACGCTGCACCCTACTGTATCAGAGGTAAAATTCACTTTAAACAACAAGAGGACCATGATGGTCCTGAATCGCTCACCTCTTCCCACATGACCCAGTTTTGAGTATGACGTCGTTTTTTCTATTATCTGACATAGTGACCTAGTTTTTGAGCTCATGTGACCCAGTTTTGAACTTGACCTAGATATTATCAAGATAAAAATTCTGACCATTTTCATGAAGATCCATTGAAAAATATGGTCTCTAGAGAGGTCACAAGGTTTTTCTATTATTTGACCTATTGACCTAGTTTTCGAAGGTACGTGACCCTGTTTTGAACTTTACCTAGATATCATCAAGGTGAACATTCTCACTAATTTTCATGAAGATCTCATGAAAAATATGGCCTCTAGTGAGGTCACAAGGTTTTTCTATTTTTATACCTACTGGCCTAGTTTTTGACCGCACATAACCCAGTTTCGAAAATGACCTAGATATCATCAAGGTGAACATTCAGATCAATTTTCATGAAGATCCATTGAAAAATATGGCCTCTAGAGAGGTCAAAAGATTTTTCTAATTTTAGACCTACTGACCTAATTTTTGACCGCAGTTGACCCAGTTTCAAACTTGACCTAGATATCATCAGGATGAACATTCAGACCAACTTTCATACAGATCCCATGAAAAGTATGGCCTCTAGAGAGGTCACAAGGTTTTATTATTATTTGACCTACTGACCTAGTTTTTAAAGGCACGTGACCCAGTTTCGAACTTGACCTAGATATCATCAAGGTGAACGTTCTGACCAATTTTCATGAAGATCTTGTGAAATATATGGCCTCTAGAGAGGTCACAAGGTTTTTCTATTTTTAGACCTACTGACCTAGTTTTTGAAGGCACGTGACCCAGTTTCGAACTTGACCTAGATATCATCATGGTGAACGTTCTGACCAATTTTCATGAAGATCTCATGAAATATATGGCCTCTGGAGAGGTCACAAGGTTTTTTCTATTTTTAGACCTACTGATCTAGTTTTTGACCGCACATGATCCAGTTTCGAACTTGACCTAGATATCATCAAGAAGAACATTCAGACCAACTTTCATACAGATCCCATGAAAAGCATGGCCTTTAGAGAGGTCACAAGGTTTTTCTATTATTTGACCTACTGACCTAGTTTTTGATGGCACGTGACCCACTTTCGAACTTGACCTAGATATCATCAAGATGAACATTCAGACCAACTTTCATACAGATCCCATGAAAAATATGGCCTCTAGAGAGGTCACAAGGTTTTTCTATTATTTGACCTACTGACCTAGTTTTTGATGGCACGTGACCCACTTTCGAACTTGACCTAGATATCATCAAGATGAACATTCTGACCAATTTTCATGAAGATCTCATGAAATATATGGCCTCTAGAGAGGTCACAAGGTTTTTCTATTTTTAGACCTACTGACCTAGTTTTTGACCGCACGTGACCCAGTTTCAAACTTGACCTAGATATCATCAAGATGAACATTCAGACCAACTTTCATACAGATCCCATGAAAAATATGGCCTTTAGAGAGGTCACAAGGTTTTTCTATTATTTGACCTACTGACCTAGTTTTTGAAGGCACATGACCCAGTTTCGAACTTGACCTAGATATCATCCAGGTGAACGTTCTGACCAATTTTCATGAAGATCTTGTGAAATATATGGCCTCTAGAGAGGTCACAAGGTTTTTCTATTTTTAGACCTACTGACCTAGTTTTTGAAGGCACGTGACCCAGTTTCAAACTTGACCTAGATATCATCAAGGTGAACGTTCTGACCAATTTTCATGAAGATCTCATGAAATATGTGGCCTCTAGAGAGGTCACAAGGTTTTTCTATTTTTAGACCTACTGACCTAGTTTTTGAAGGCACGTGACCCAGTTTCGAACTTGACCTAGATATCATCAAGGTGAACATTCTGACCAACTTTCATAAAGATCCCATGAAAAATGTGACCTCTAGAGTGGTCACAAGCAAAAGTTTACGGACGCACGCACGCACGGACTGACGGACGGACGACGGACACCGCGCGATCACAAAAGCTCACCTTGTCACTTTGTGACAGGTGAGCTAAAAAGAAATAGCATATCAAATGAAAAAAAAAAAACACTTCTGTACAATAAATCAATAAGAAGTCTTGAAAAACAGTTTAACTTACTAGAAAAAAGAAATATAAAGAAAAAGTTTGGTCCTTGTGAGGCCCTCCTGAAAATTAGTCAAAGTAGGTTTATGGTCGGAACTGAATACTATTATAAAGGAGGTACACGTGCACGTTTACGGGTCCATTCCCTTAACACATGGGTTGCATTTTGTTGCCCTCTTGAAATTTTTCTTTTAAAATTGTTAATTAGTAACCCATTTAGTGACAAATTCTCTGTTGGGCAGCCTAACCACTTCACCTTTTCTTCATGTTTATTCACAAAGAACTTAAACAGATAGAGTATTATAACATGTACCACAGTACCAGTAAATTGGAGCCCGAATTTTCAGACTGACAACAGATTACTTTTATGGCAGATTTGTTTGGTAAGCATGAGACCCATACTTGAAGGTTGAAGAGAGATACATGTAACTGGAGAAGAATAATTGCCGTATGATGGAGAAGAATAATTACCGTATGATGGAGAAGAATAATTACCGTATGATGGAAGATAATTACCAATGAAGAATAATTACCGTATGATGGAGAAGAATAATTACCCTATGATGGAGAAGAATATACAGTATGATGGAGAAGAATAATTACCGTATGATGGAGAATATAACCATGTGGAAATATTGCATATGATGGAGAAGAATAATTGCCATATGATGGAGAAGAATAATTACCGTATGATGGAGAAGAATATTTACCGTATGATGGAGAAGAATTACCGTATGATGAGAAGAATTACCGTATGATGGAGAAGAATAATCACCGTATGATGGAGAAGAATATTTACCGTATGATGGAGAAGAATAATTACCGTATGATGGAGAAGAATAATTACCATATGATGTATCTCCTTTTGTTCCATTCATTGGGTGCTCGACTGAACAACCTCTTTCAGACTGTAGATCAAGATAGGAATCAATTACCAAGGTTTTCTGTTGTACAAGTGGTATCAACAAATGCTGAGCAAGTAATACTGCCTCAGATTCTTTTTTGCTGTCATGTCTATCCTCATTAAGAACTGACTGCTCTGCAATGAGAGAAGAAATGTCACATTTGATTTTGAATGGATAGATCTCTATTTTGAAAATGTGTTCAACGAAAAATATTACCTCTCAAGACACAAGCTGCACTGAACAAGTCTCTTCAAAAACGAGAAAGTAGGTCAGTAGGTCACAATTAAGACAATTCATAATGAATATTGAAATCTGTATCAAACATTATACTTGTTGTCCAAATTTCTTTGCCACTGCTTCAAAAACAAATTACTCTATGTAAAACAAGGGACCTACTGGACAGTGCATATACTGACCCCAGTGTCATGATTTGAACATTCTTGATAGAGAACTACTAAAGCATGCCACATATCAAATGTCTAAGCTCTGGGCCTTATATGGTTTCAGAAAAGACTTTTTAAAAGTTTTTTCCCTATATCCTTTCGGCACCTGTAACATAATAAAACGTATTAGCGTCTGATGGCCCTATCATGCTTCCATAGTTATTACACAAAATTCAGTTTGAAATTATTTCTGAAATGTCTAGGCCTGCAGCTCTCAAATACGGAAATATCTTACATCCAAGGCATAATTACTGACACTTTAAGACAACATCAAATAGGACCTTTCGAACGATTTGACCAAGTTCCAAAAATCGCCATATATACCCTTGCTCCGTTATGAACCCCTGTGGGATTTGTATTTATTCGGAGTTCAACTATGTTTTTTAGTAGACATGGTAGATGAAAAGCTGAAGTAGGTACATAGTGTGACATAGCCCAGGTATTTTCAAATCGTTAGAAATAGCTGAAAATTGACTTCCCATTAGCAAAAAAGACAAGACAAAAAGATTTTTAAAGATTTTTCCAATTCAAATCAATGTAAAACAAGGGACCCCCTGTCTGACATCTCCTGTTTCGAAAGACAAATTATAGTCACCTCTCTGTGAATACTGTTCTATGTAGTCATATTGATTATCGGACCTCTAGCCACTGTCTTTTTTCTTTTTGGGTGTGGGTGGGGTGTGGGGTGAAGTCCAACAAATCTGACATGATCCTAGGAAATATTGAGTGATTTTTCTTATGGGCAATATCTCCACTTGCGTCAATGCTCGAAAGACCAAAATAGTGGAGGAAATTTCCGATGAAATTGTCATCGCTGCCGATTTTGGTTTTAAATGTTGCTTTTGTTGCAAATATGAGATAAATTCAAATAAAACGTACATGTATAAAAAGGAGATTCAATTCCTCATTGATTTGTGTAAAGATTATCAAATAATTTCCAAAATTATGAACTTTCTGGTGATTCAAACCTATGTATGTACTGCACACGATTAACGTTCACTGCATCTAAATGGCAAATATGCACAAGCGATTAAATCAATAACTTTACATGACTGTGTACTGTGATTTATCCTCCATTATTTTGGTCCTTGGAAGTTTTGATGGCACGATTGCCCGACACAAATATAAAATAATCTGACCGTTGAATCATATTGACTAGGAGGGCGGCTCAGATATAAAGGACTACCTTTTGTTTCATGCCTGTGCCTAATTATTTGAAAGGAAGTGTCTAGGGGTATGAATCAGATTCTAGAGGTATGGATCCGTACCTCTAGATAAGCCTGTTAGGAGTTTTCTAGGGGTACGGACCTCTGTTTTTCTGGAGATTAAGGGTCATTTACACTTCAAATTTTGTTGAAAATGAAATAACAAATAAGACTTCATCAGTATTCACCTTAAACTTGGATTTAAATGGTTTACAGATGACATCATTTACCTTCTCTTTCGAAATGTAAATAACCAAGGAACACCAAATAAATCACGAGGATTCAAACTGGCAGAAAAAAAGATATAAAGATTAAACAAAATAACGTTAAATATGTTGTGAAAAAAAAATTTTTTAATGATAATTAACCCTTAGGGTATTTATGTTTTCCACACATTTGGTAGCCGTTACGAGATTCAAGGGACGTTTTCACAAACAGTTTCTTTTACTTAATATCGGTTAATGGATTATTAAACAATCAGTTCCTCATGTTCCTTGTTGATTATCAAATTATATCTTGGCCGCAGCTGTTCACAGCTGATTTTTCAAAGTAGCTTAACCAGTGTTATAATAACATATTCATATTCTGCTTAAATAAACAAAGAACTTTTTAAACATCTTGACTTGCTAAATAACAAAATAAATATGTGCATATTATTATGCCTAATTTTTTTTCTGCTGAATTTAAAATACAATTCATTCAAGGGTTAAGATTCACTCATTAACTTGTTATCAACAGTTTAAAATCGGCATGGAACAGTGTATTCATTTGGAGTTTCTCGGTTATTTAGGTTTTGAAAGAGACTTGGTAAACAATCGGGTGAACCAGGGTTCTCACTAGCAATTTCAAGTTGCAGTCCTGGGACTCCCAAAGCTGAAAAAGTTGCAGTCCAACTACTGACTAGACTGACGGATAGACTTAAACGTTTCGTCAAAACGCAGGCCTCTGTTGTACTGTCAAATTAAGTGTAGCCCGACACATTTTGTAATCACAATTCTTCACCCAAATATTGTTATTGAGGTGAGATAAAAAGGGAAAGTTAAAATAGGTAATATGTAGTCAAAAATTAATGTAGGACAAAATCACCCCCCTCCCCCCCCCCCCCCCCCACCCCCGCTGTTTCTGATCTTCCTGGACAATATCCCTCTTGTGAAAATATCAAGTTGGACAAATCCCTACAATTACTACTTTTATTTTAAGACCTATCAAGAGCATAACGTTAAAACATTCGGCCTAAAATACATTAAGAATGCATAGCATGTCTATGATCAACATATTAATAAATGCTTCTTCAGTAACACCAGTGATTTTGCAGAAAAATAATCACGTTACTAAGACCGACATCGACAGCATCTTAAAATTACACGGACATTCATAATTAAGCCTAATTATCACTTTTTCTAAAAAGTTCTTTAAAACTGCCTGGTAATTAGTATGTGAGAAAACATCTGAGTTACTTCAAACACTATGAAATCCGTCGTTAACAATTAGAAATTGTCACCTATGCAATATCACATGTATTCGAGTTGATCATACATATGCCGCCTGTCTCGTGGTGTAGTGGAAACGGGCAACGCTGATTGGCTATACGCAGCTATCGGTGACAAGCGAGTAACTCCGCCCACATATTTTGCTCTCGAGTCAAACCTTGTGTATTCGCAGATTTATGTAATCAATTAATTTTCATTGCGTCTCACTGCAGAAACGTGCGTCCGGGGACTCCAAAGCTGCAATAAACACGCGTATTCTGGGACCAATTATGCATACAGCAGAGCTCCAGATAAGCTGCGTATTTGCGTATTTATGCAATTAAAATTGCAGAAAACCCAATTTAATTCATACAGTGTGCGTAATGAAACGCAAGTAAAATTCCTAATACCCAAATCATAAAAAATAGCTTGCCCGTCCCTAGAATTGCCACTATAATGCCACCCTTTTCAATGGTGGAGTATTTAGACAATTTTCCACCAAAATGCCACCTAAAATGCCACCAAAATGGTGAAAAAATGAACAGGACAGTGGTAAACCCATTTTCCACTAAATTCCACCTCTTTCCACTTGTGTACAACTTTAGGTGGCAATAAGTGGAATATTTAGACAGTTTTACACCATTATGCCACCATTATGGTGGAAAATTTGTTTGCCATTTAATTACACCAATAGCCACCTTCATGGTGGCAGTAAGTGGAGTATTTAGACAAATTACCACTAAAATGCCACCATTATGGTGTAAAATCTATTTTCCACTAAACGCCACTTACTTCCACCAATCGCCACCTAACAGGTGGCAGTAAGCGGACAAAATTTCACCAAAATGCCACTATGGTGGCAGTCCTATTTTCCACTAAATGCCACCAAATAGCTGGCAATGGTAGGAAAATACATGGCAACCAGTGGAAATTGGCTGAAACGGAAAAAAACTCAGTAATAAGCAAAAATCATATTATATTAATATATTTTTTATTTTTATAAAAATCAAAGACCCTTCACAAGAAATCACAAAAGATCTGAACATGAGGATCAGGATGTTGTCAATGCAGTCTTATTTCTTCATATTCCAGGATGGCTTAAGTAGATGGCAAATGACTCTCCAAATTTCACCCCTTTGGATGTAAGGCCATTTTTCCAGCACACAATCTGTAACAGCAAACCATACATCTATTAATAGAAATATTTTTCTAACATTCTGAATAATTTTGCAGAAAATTTGTAAATTTCCTCTAGGAAATATATGAAATCGAAAGACTAAACTAACTCACTGACATAACAAAAAACTCTACATTGTCAAACTTAATCTATGTAAAATACTGTGAAATTATTTAAATTCGCTGGCATGAAATTTCACGCAAACGTAAAAAGGACTGTTTCGTGCGGGCTTTAATTCGCATATTTTCAATTTATAAATGAAAAAATAAATTGAAAATAATAACAGCGCAGTCTTAAATTCACGCATCCGTTCTAGCATGAAATATGCGAAAGTTCGTCCTACACGAATAAAAATTATTTCACAGTAATATGCAACATCTTTATTACCTGCGGCCTGAAGGCCGCAGGTATATTGGAATGCAACAAGTAGTATAGCGCATGGAGACTGGGTGATTTCACGTGACTTTTTACCGATATGCGATTGGCTTATCGCATTTATGGAACGCTGTTTTTGCAATGTAGCTAGCACTCTATATGATATATAGAGAAATGTTTGTGACCTGAATTCCTCATTCATTATTTCATATAATTTATTCAAACTTTCAGCAATGATCAATATTGTGCATAAGGGTTTTTATGTTAATTGCTCTTCAATTTCCTAGATTATGGTCCTGTGTTGTCAAGCAAGTCCTGGTGAAGGCATGAATCACATTTGTGAAAGCTCTAGTAAAGTATTTCAATAGTCAAGGAATGTGACCAGTTGAGCTAAAAGTAATGTTATACATGAAAGGGAAATATAGTTATTTTTGCTCAAAACAATAACTTTCAGAATTAAGAAATACATAGTTCATATATCTACTTGTAATTCATGTAGAATGGAGTAATATTTCTTACATTAAAGCGTAATGGTATAATAAAAACAAAACAAGTACGTTATTCACCCATAAGTTACTGTCAACAATTTCTGGACTGTCTAACTTCTGGCCACAGGAAATCTTTCGACTTGTTATAACTGTGAGAAGTTTCATCAAAACCTACATTGTAGAAAAAATTCTATTCACTCAAACAGTTACATTGTTTTGTGGAAATATATGCATCTTGAATCAATAACAAGAACTTGAGAATTGATGAAAGATGTGGAAGCACCATTGCTCTAAGGTGATTTACACCTTGTGTCAAATTTCATGAATATTTATCAATGGATTACTTGTTATGTAAGAATTTATGGATTTAAAAACAATTAAAGGGCAATAACTCTAGTTACTGAAGTGATCCTGATGGAAATTGCACATGCAATGCTGTCCTGTAGTGATCTACATTTTTGTAAAGTTTCATGAAGTTCCATCAATAGATACAGGAAAAATCCCCATTTTTTACCAAATCAAGGGGAAATACTTCTTTTACTAGGTAAATAATTGAGCAGTGTTAAGCAGTGTTAATTAGCTTATAATAATTACATGAGGTTTAGTGATTCTGTAGACAAAGCTATAAAAATATTTTTCCAATTACAAGCATTTTCAGTTAATTTGACGGACAGATAAAAAAGAAAGGACAACGCCAAAAATAATATCCCTCCGCCTTTGGCAAAAGCTAGTAATAGTAGCACTTGGGTTTTTCATCACATTTATAATTAATATTTATCATATATATGCCAGGAAATTCTATTAATTAGTGTATTTCTTTAAAAATTAAGGGTTATTTAAACATTAGCTTTTATAAAAACATTTAATATTTACCCGATTCAAAATTATCTTGATATGTTTCTTTTATGCAGTAATAAGCTGAATGCTGCTCAGGTATATACAGTCAGGAAGGCATATCATGTCACAAAGTTGCACTTTTTTCACAGAAGGAACCTGGTATGAACAGTTTAAAGTACATATTGTATCCTAAGTGCTAATCAATAATGTAAATACAAATGTAATTACAAAATGATACAATTTTACAAGCAGTGTTATAAACATGATTGAGCTATATTCCAGAAAATATATCTGGGATTTATCCATCTGCCAAACTTCCTAAGACATAAAAGGAGATTTGTTGATTTCAATTTAAAGCAGTTTGGTAAATGTTGTTTCAAATTCAAGTATTTGTTAAGAGTAAGTAATTAAGACAATGTTAAAGACAGTAATAATTAAAAAAAAAATAAACAGTATAATATTGTTACCTCTCACAATGTGTTTCCATTTTCTCCCTGGCTGACTCATCATGAAATGCCAGATTTCAAAATTTAGTATTACTACACAGATAAATTGATTCCACACATACACTTTCTTGGTCAGCTAAAGAAGGTGTCAAGTCCTTAAGTTGAAAAGCTATTCGAGGGTTCAACGCAATAAGGGCGTAACTACATTTTTGAAAACTTTACAAGAGAAGAAAAAAACTACTTTGTTTTCTTCTGTGTTCAGTCACATACAAATTTACCAAAGTTTTTCACTTAATATTAGACATGTTATATGAAACATTAAACAGCATAAATGAAATTTGACAAAGTAACAGTATATTTTAAAACATTTGACTTAAGCCCTTATTGCATGATTTTTCATGTAAATCTGGAGTAATTTTATATGCAAGATGGGCGTAAGTGGACTTACGCCTTTATTGCAGGAAATTTTCTGTTGAAGTTGGTAAAATTGTGTCATGCAACAAGGTAGTATGTACAAAAAAGTAAATACAACTAAAGCATACTAGCACTTTTATACTCATTTTAAATGAAACATTTAAGAACATAATTGAAACTGAAGAATATAACAGCCTATTTTAAAGTATCAGACTTAACAGCAAGATTTTTTCATGCAAATCCGGAGAGATTGTATTTGCAAAATTGGCAAAAGTGTTCTTTTGCAGTAAAATTTCAATTAAAGTTTCTGATGAATTTAATATTTTTTTCACGTAAAATGGTATTACTATACAACAGAATACAATCATAAAAAACTAATTTATGTCTGCATTTTCTTTAATTAAACTGAATATTACACATCTCATTTTTTTCCCTCCAGACCTGAATGAATATCTTTCTATTTGGCACTATAATAAAGGGAAAACAACAACAACAAAAAAGACTTAAAATAGCAAAGAGGTATATAGGGAGTCTATCAAATATCAAATAGGACAAATGAAATCTGTCAGTCACTCTATTTCTTAAATTTCAGTCTTGCAAGCTTTATCAAAGACAAATGACATTGATTGTATATCTGACAAAATGAAAACACCACAAAACACAGGAGATGGCCTCAGTTACCACAGCACAGTAACATATCTGCAGCATCTTTGCTGCATGTTATAACATGGCAATTTTTCTTGCCTATTAATTAATAAACTGAAACGGGGAGCGGTAGTCTAGTGGATAAGGTGTCAATCGCTCATTCATGGGGTCATGGGTTTGAGCCCCACTGGGGTCACAACCATGACCTCTCATATGACACCAGTATTGGATTTTCCAGAAGCAGACACAAGAGTGGTTCCAAACTTAAAACTAGATGTGTGTATAAAGGACACAGGTGGCCCCACTTCCTGTCACTGTACATAATTATAATTATTATACGATTTATATAGCGCCCTTTTCATGATCAATTTCACGTTCAAAGGCGCTTTACATATAGTTCAAATGCAGCCACACAGGGCGCATAATTCATCCTCTACTAGTGCAGACACAGAGCGATCTGACCAAAGGGACAGAGTGAGACAAAGCCCCCACGACAGAGAAATTTGAAATCAGATACAGGCTTGTCCGGCTAACTTAGCCTAGCTCGTTGCGAATAGACAGCCTGGTTCTTTAACGTGCCCAGTGTATAGCACTGATACACGCAAGGATTGCCTGGGTTCCTGACCAGTACACCTCTAGTTGGGTGGGAAACACTGAGAAGCGTTTCTGAAAATTCCAGAGTAGCTGCCGGAGATCGAACCCCCAACCTCAGGATTGGAAGGCCAGTGTGCAAACCACTGAGCAATCTGTCCACCTATACATATGGTTTCATGACTCTGGGTGAAATATCTTAGATACATGCAACACAATTAAATGTTTCATCACTTTAATGTGTATTTTTCGCTAAGTCAAAGACCATAACTCCTGACTGGCTGAATGAAATCCCAAACAGAACACCCAAATGTAAAAGTTCACATGTTATAACAATCCCCTGATGTTTTCTGACTCTAATTCAAATACTTCTTGAGATACAGGCAACACAAACTTGTTTGCACTTATGCATTTGTTTTTACTTAATCAAGGCCCATAACACCAGTATGACCAGAAGAAATCCTGAATGAAACCTTAGGTGCAAAAATTTCCATGCTGAATAATATTTATCCTCTTTGACCCGTGGTCAAATACATTTTAAGATAAAGTGTGACACAAACTTTTATATTCATTTTATGCATATTTTTTATTAAGTGAAGGGCCGTAACTCTGGTCTGGCTGAATAAAATCACAAACAAAACCCAAGGGGACAGGCACAGAACTGCTGAATAATAATCCTGTAATGTTTCATAATTTCTAATGTCAAATACTTTCTGAGTTACTGTTATATGACACAGACTTAAAATAAAATGTTGGTCAGCTGTGAGAGATCCAAATTAAATACTAGCTAGGTGCACAATTTCACTTAATGGAGCTTGATGACACTTTGTAAAATACCTTTTTTGAGATATGCACAACATAAATTTGGACGAAAATACAAGGGCAACTCAAAGTGCCTCCATCCAACCCTTGCTCACGAAATTTTGGATGGCTCAAAATCGCACAGTGACTGTAACAATGTTAATACCAAAAGACTCTGTATAGTTGCAGATTTAGCATGCTTATCATTTGACAAATTCCACCTGAGCACAATGCAAGAACCACAAATTGGTTTATAAGTAAATATAAGAATATAAAAATGCCCAGGAAATTTGCTGAAATGGCATAGAAAATATGTGGTTAGTACCGGCATACAAAACAAGAGCACAGCCTTGCGGGTGCAGACGCTCATCTGATTTTATTGTCTCTGTATAATAGAAATATTGTCTACCCATGATTTTCTAAGTTCAAAAGGGGCCATAATTCTTGCAAAAACAATTTAAAATTACGGTACTTGCTTTGCAGAGTCAGCTTTAATAGCGAATACCTTCACCAAAAATTAAAGCAACAGCTTGACCTTTAAGGAGAAAAGTTGACTTAAATGCAAAATTTAACTAAAAAAAAACAACTAAAAAACTGATATTTTCCTATTCCAAAAGGGGCCATGATTCTTGCAAAAAACAGGATGGAGTTATGTTTCTTGCTGTACATAGTCAGTTACTGACGTTGAACAAGTGTTGCAAGTTTTAAAGCATGCTGACGCAGACGTTGGCGCCTATCAAGCGATGACAATAACTCATCAATTTAAAAAAAAAAAATCAGATAAGCTAAAAAGCTTCGAATATTACCAAACTGGCTTCATGTATTATTATGTTACTGAATAATACAGTCACACTTACATTTCAAAGAATGTATGCTGTATGTCTTAGGCTGTGGCTGTTCACTGTAAACTATAGCCTGAAGTACTGGCTTTGGATGTATGACACCTTTTTGATTTTCATTTTATTATTAAAGTAACTAAATTTAAAAAAAAATTGCACATTTCTACCTCATTTTGAATATTTTGTTTCTTTTGGTGCTATACAACTAAAATTTTGGTACAGATTATTGAGGAGTTTTCTAGGCCAGACGCCTTTCATGTACATTTCATTGCTGGACTTCCCCTTTTATATGTATATGGAGTTTCACCTACAGTTTTCGTGGACTATAATCCTTTTGCAATACTGTACCGAGTAAGCAGGCACAAGGGTAAAAATCTTCAAGTAATTGGTACTGCAATTTATTTGTTTTCAAGAAAATCATTTTTTAACTCCCTTACATTTTTCAAGGCCATAAAAATATTTCTAAACCATGATACATCTTAAAAAGCCTGCAAGGATATAGAACATGGACTTACTTCGACCATGGTACGACTTTACAAAATTCAAGGAAATTGAAATATTTCCTACCATGATACACCTTTAAATATCTTTAAGAACAAGGATACACCTTTAAAAATCTTTAAGAATACAGAGTATAGACTTACTTTAATCATGATACACCTTCTGAAGTCTTCAAGAATAGAGTATAGCCTTTTTATAACCTAGCCCAATTAATATTTTTAAACTGTTAATTTTGGATAAAATGTTAATATATATCATTTTATTTACGAGTATAGAAATCTTTCTACTTGGCAATAATTATTGTGGGGCAAGTATGGCTTTCACTTTGAAAGTTAATAATTGGGCTATTAGTGCATTAAGTAGCAGTAAGATAAATGGGGGTCTATCATTTAACTGTAGCTAAATTTGATATTAACATATCCATGCACACAGGATGAATCTACCATTTGTAAGTACTGACTCTCATAAGCATAAAAAAGCTTTTCTTGACTTCAGTGTCATAAAATGTGACAATACTACATTTACTTTAAGGTTCATGCATCAGAATGCCCTTGATACCTTATGATGTCATCATTATGACATCACAGAAATTATCTGATTACAGAAACCTGTATTGCAGGATAGATATTAAGACTACTGGATACTTTTTTGCATGCAATAAGGCAGTAAGTCAACTTACTTCCATATTGCGCGTAAAAATCAAGGCAATCTGAGATACGCCCTTATTGCAATATCAAAATAATGATATAAATAACTGAAACATCTGGTTTAAATTTTCACAGTATATAAATTAAGTCAAAATAAAGTGAACAAGAGGGCCATGAAGGCCCTGTATCGCTCACCTGACCTATTGACCTATAGATCATCAAGATCAACATTCTGACCAAGTTTCATTAAGATATGGTCATAAATGTAGCCTCTAAAGTGTTAACTAGCTTTTCCTTTGATTTGACCCGGTGACCTAGTTTTTGCCCCCACATGACCCAGATTCGAACTTGACCTAAAGATCATCAAGATTAACATTCTGATTAAGTTTCATGAAGATACAGTCATAAATCTGGCCTCTAGAGTCTTAACAAGCTTTTCCTTTGATTTGGCCTGGTGACCTAGTTTTTTAACACACCTGACCCAGATTTAAACTTGACCTATAGATCATCAAGATTAACATTCTGAACAAGTTTCATTAAGATATGGTCATAAATGTGGCCTCTAAAGTGTTAACTAACTATTCCTTTTATTTGACCCCCGTGACCTAGTTTTTGACCCGACATGACCAAGATTCGAACTTGACCTAAAGACCATCAAGTTTAACATTCTGACTAAGTTTCATGAAGATATAGTTATAAATGTGGCCTCTAGAGTGTTAACAAGCTTTTCCTTTGATATGACCTAGTGACCTAGTTTTTGACTCCATCTGACCCAGATTTAAACTTGACCTAAAGATCATCAAGATTAACATTCTGACCAAGTTTCATTAAGATATGGTCATAAACGTGGCCTCTACAGTGTTAATTAGCTTTTCCTTTGATTTGACCCGGTGACCTAGTTTTTGACCCGACATGACCCAGATTCAAAATTGCCCTAAAGATCATCAAGTTTAACATTCTGATTAAGTTTCATGAAGATATAGTCATAAATGTGGCCTCGAGAGTGTTAACAAGCTTTTCCTTTGATATGACCTAGTGACCTAGTTTTTGACCCCACCTAACCCAGATTTGAACTTGAGCTATAGATCATCAAGATTTGACCAAGTTTCATTAAGGTATGGTCATAAATGTGGCCTCTAGTGTAAACTAGCTTTTCATTTGATTTGGCTTGGTGACCTAGTTTTTTATCCTACATGACCCAGATTCAAACTGGACCTTAAGATCATCAATATTAACAATCTGACCAAGTTTCATGAAGATACAGTCATAAATGCGGCTTCTACAGTGTTAACAAGCTTTTCCTTTGATTTGACCTGGTGACCTAGTTTATGAACCCAGATAACCAAATATCGAACTCGTCCAAGATTTTATTGAGGGTAACATTCTGACCAAGTTTCATTAAGATCGGGCCAAAAATGTGACCTCTAGAGTGTTAACAAGCTTTTTCTTTGATTTGACCTGGTGACCTAGTTTTTGAACCAAGATGACCCAATATCGAACTCGTCCAAGATTTTATTTAGGGTAACATCCTGACCAAGTTTCATTAAGATTGGGCCAAAATTGTGACCTCTAGAGTGTTAACAAGCTTTTCCTTTGATCTGACCTGATGAGCTAGTTTTTGACCCCAGATGACCCAATATCGAACTCGTCCAAGATTTTATTGAGGGTAACATTCTGACCAAGTTTCATTAAGACTGGGCCAAAAATGTGACCTCTAGAGTGTTAACAAGCTTTTCCTTTGATTTGACCTGATGACCTAGTTTTTGATCCCAGATGACCCAATATCGAACTCGTCCAAGATTTTATTGAGGGTAACATTCTGACCAAGTTTCATTAAGATTGGGTCAAAAATGTGACCTCTAGAGTGTTAACAGTCAAATTGTTGACGACGGACGGACGGACGGACGGACGACGGACGACGACGGACGCCGGACACAGGGTGATCACTAAAGCTCACCTTTGAGCACTTCGTGCTCAGGTGAGCTAAAAATCAAAAAAAGTGATTTTTGGTAAAATATGTAGATACGCCCCTATTGCGTTGAACCCTCGTATTGTAAAAACATCCTTTTTATAAACACTTCTTTTTTTTTCAATTAATGAAGAGAAAAGACAAGAACTATTTCTTTGCATCTGACCTGATGTTTGCCTGCATATATAAATCTTAACTGACCCAAATTCCACTTGTTTCTATACATTAGTGTGGGAGCTTGTAACTTGATCTATCATTAATCTTATCTTTAACCAACTTTCACTCATGCAGAAATAATACACTGCAGACACATTTAAAAATGATCTTTTCAGATTCAGCTAGTACAGCCAATTTCCACTAGTTGCCACCTATTTTCCACCTTTTTCTGTCTTTCATTGAATATAATGCAAAGATATAATAAGTAATAAATATTCTGTCTCACAAAATAACAAAAATTCAAATTTTCTGTATACCACTCTGAATATATTATTTTTGTCCAGCTAGAGTCAGCATAGACTTATTCTCATTTTAATGAAACCCTTTGAAGAAGGAGCCTGGGTATACTGTTTTGCAGATGTTGGTCAGTCTGTCGGTCATTTGGTATGTAGACCAATCGGTTTTCAGATGATAACTCAAGAACGCTTGGGCCTAAGATCATGAAACTTTATATGTAGGTTGGTCATGACCAGCAGTGACCATATTGACTTGGAGGCCAGTAGGTCAAAGGTCATAATCACAGTGACCTGGAACAGTTAAACAGTTTCCAGATGATAACTCTAGTACTCTTGAGCCTAGGATCATGAAAGTAAATGGGAAGGTTGAACATAGCTAGCAGATAACTCCTAAAGATTTTTAGTTCAGTAGGTCAAAGGTTTAGGTTACATTGACCCAGAACACTAGAACGTTTTTTGCCCAATAACTAGAGAATGCTTTTGTCTAAGATCACATTTGATACAGAAGTCACTTATGACTGGTAAATGACCCATAATTATTGGTTTAAAGGTAGTACATCAAATGTCCAGTGCACAGTGACCAAGTGATTTCTGTTTCTTGTACAGTTACTGAATGCATCAAGGGGGCAGGGAGCATTTTGTGTTCTTCAAGCTGTTGTCAATGTAGAGTTTTAGCAAAGTCAGGTTCCGTGTCAATTAGGCCTGAAGTTTGAAGTTTAGCATTATACCTTGATTCCAACCTGAGTCCATGTGAAGATTTTTGTACAGGGTAATCCAATGTCTTACAGTTCTCTTTTAAATCAAACATAACAAAAATTTCTAAGTTTTTTTCCACCTATTCGCCACCAAGAAAATTTGCTAAGTCCCTATTTTCCACTAAACGCCACTTAATTTCCACCATAAAAAAAAGCTATGTTCTACTTTCCACCAATTTACACCTTTCTGCCACCATAAAGAAAAACTATGTTCAGATTTACACCTAATGCCACCTAAATGCCACCAAAATAAAGTGGCTTTTGGTGGCAAATTTACCACTTAGGTGGAAAAAAGAGCTGAATTACACCAAACGCCAACTAATGCCACCTATTTACACCAACTGCCACCCTTTTTTCATGGAAATAAGTGGCAAAGAGTGGCATTAGGTGGCAAATCTAGGGACGGGCGCGTATCGCATTTTCCTTATTACTAGAACGGGTACGAGACTTTAAGATTTGACTGACTGGTTATACGTTACCGCAGAACAGGTTGCAATTTATTGGAAAAATCACAGGACCTATCAGTCGGCTGATCGGTGTTATTTGGATACTTTGTAAACAATTTTACGCCGATAAAATGTAAAAGAGTTGAAGAATAAACATTGTTGCAGCACAAACTAATTAGTAGGATATTTTGCTGTTCAACAATGACAGTTATCTGTTTGTGACGATGTAGTGTCACCAGTACTGGATGACATCTTTTGGAAGAATGCACATTGTGGTGACCACATCGTTCGGGATATTATGGATGAACTGATCTCCCACTTCATTAAAAGTGAAAAAGAAAACAACAGTATGGAACATTCATTACAATTTTAAATACATTTTTGTATTAAACATTGAAGGGCGCCATTAAAGTACTTAGCTACTTAGTCAATCCTGTTCAATGATATATACCATGTATACTGTAAGCAAAAAATACTCAATTGTTAGTGCGAGATTGGTAAAATACCCAATTGGTTTTAGCAAATACCCAATTACTTCTGAAAAGGCTGGGTAATGATATTATTTTTACCCTTTTCAAATTTCGAATACCCAATTCAGACAAAAAGTGATGGGTAAATACCCATTTGCAACACAAGCTTATCTGAAGCTCTGCATACAGGGACGAATTTCGGCGTTTCCGAGAACCCTGGGGTGAACACTGGTATCTGTAAACCATTTAGATCCAAGTTTTAAGTGAACACTGGTTAAGTCTCATTTGTTATTTCATTTTCAACAAAATTTAAGATGTAAATGACCCTAAATCTCTAGAAAAAGGAAGTCCGTACCCCTAGAAAACCCCTAACAGGCTTGTCTAGAGGTACGGATCTGTACCCCTAGAATCAGATTCTAGAGGTACGGATCCTTACCCCTAGATAGTTCTTATTTGAAAACTCGAACACACTTTTAAACTGGAACACACTTTTTGAAAATTTATTTACGTTCAAAGGGCCCAAACAAAAAAAAAGGCCCAATAAACACTGTCAATAAACACCACTAAAACCATGATCCGCAAGCGAGTTGTTAATCCAATAAACACCATCAAAACCGTGTTCCAATTTCACATGCAAATGAGCTAATGGATCGCTAATTAACATAAATGTGTCATTTAACAACACACTAATGGAACGCACAATAGATCGCTCAGTGGAACGCATAATAGATCCTATAATGGATCGTACAATGGATCGCTTAATGGATCGCATAATGGATCGCTTAATGGAACGCATATATAATAGATCGCTTAATAGATCACTAAATGGAATGCGTTTCATCAAACTGATAAATTCCCAACTACAGGCTGTATTTAATTGAAACCTGACGCATTCAGTTTTGGCAAATCGTTTATGTGACTGGATATATATATGTAGCCTGGATTTGCAGAGATATGCAGTAACTGTTGAAAAGGGTTTTCTGTTAAAATTATTCAAATATTAATTTGTTAAATAATGTATATAGCAGTCATTCAACATTTTCATGATCATTTGGATGCAGTTTTATACACATCATTTGATAAATCATGCAGCTAACAGAAATTACAGCTTAAATTTTGTGAAATATGGATAGACAAAGAGAAACATATATTTATTAACTAGTTTCAATATAAGAAAGTAATATACAGGTCATTTGAATCAGCATTTCAAAAACTATTGTGTTATATGCATTTGATAAATCTTTGAATTGTAACATACAATGAAATCTATAAAGAATCACAATGTTAACATGCATTTATTTATACTGAATTGTAAGTACATCAGCATGCCCACTCATTTTTAAAGTTGAGGGTACATGTACCCCCTGCTTTTGCAAAATAGGGGTACACTTCAAAATTTGGGGGTACACTACATCGCAGATCTGAAAATTTTCTATTTAACTACTGAAATTTTTATACTACGTTGATTTTTAATATATACAGAACTCTCGTGGGTGGGGTATAACAGATGAGATAATTTTAGAAAATGTAAAATGTTTTTTCCAAAGTTAAGATAGGAAATTCTGAATCAAAAGACCCCTCCCTATATTATACTAAATATAAATATGTTTTCAGCAAGGTTCATGTATTCCCAATTTCGTGAACGGAACACGATTCGTCCGAAATAGCATACAGTCAACTGAAGACTGGTAAAATTCGTCCATCAATAATAAATGCCCAAACTATTACAGATATGCAATGTGTATCAAAATTGCAGTTAAATATCGAAAAATAAAATACTGTTAACCTTTTGCCGGGTTTCTTAAAGCTAAAATGCCTTTTTGCGTTTCGTATCCATTCTTTTTTTGCACACGACCCGTGTGACGTCCGACTAAACATTTACCAAACCCCTCCATACAGCTGACAATTACGCTGAGAATTCGGTGATGGAAACAAAATTATAACGTTCGTGGACCGGATCTGCATTTTAGACCATACCAAACAATTGGCAAGTGCGCGATGAAATAAACAGCGATTTGGCAGCTGAACTGGAGTTCCGAATCTCTGCGTGCATGTACCCCCAACAAGTGATTTTTATGCGTGCATTTGATATTTTGTACGTGATTCACGTACTGCAGTGCGTGAATGGGCATGCTGTACATGTATTAACAAAATACCTTTAGTTGTAAATCATAGAAATTAAATGAAATAACAACCACCATTTTCTCTTCAGGTAAATCCATATGTCCAACCCCTACACTTCCAACCTACAAAATGCACGAATTTCTGTCCCTCTATATTATACCTTAGATGAGATTACATAACATAACCATAGCAACTAGAAGATCTGCGGTTACGGTACATTCGATGGATTAAAACCATATGTTTCCTGATAAAAGAGGAGAAAGCCTTCTGAATGGCTCTGTAAAGTTAATAACTCGCTTCAAAATCGCGATCCATTTAATGGAACACGTTCCGTTAGCGATCCATTGCAACCATTTCTTGATAGTTTCAATGGATCACTAATGGAACGCACTAACAAACACCAAAAAAGCGGTTTTGATAGTGGTAATAAGGTGTTTTTATAGTGTTTATTAGAAAAAATTTTTGTTTGGGGGCTTCTAGTTCTACTCATCAAAATCTTGTCAACAATCTGGGCAATAACGAAATAATGACATACCATTTACATTTGTTAGAAACTGGATCAATTCTAAAAGAGCCCGACGTTCATCTATATTCTCTGGTATTTTGGGATCTTGTTTGTTTAGGAAATCTGAAAGAATTGCGAATCCCCGAACAAAAAGTAAAGCAAATGGCGCTACCATTGGTACCAGTCGATTCCGATATTGTCTTTGCATGAATTCTGCAGTAATTGTCGCACTGCTGAATTTAGTGTACGAATTAGCATTTGCAGCATTCACATGAACAAAATACACACTTGTATGTGCTAGACCAACATTAAGTTCTTCCAAAATAATTCTTAACAGGGTCATAAGCTCTTCGTTTTCTTGCACAGACAAAAAGTCTTTAAAACCATCCTCAGTTTTCTGTCTTTTTTCCTGTGGCTCCGCCATTTTCACTCAACACTGAAAACAAGCTGCGCCAGTAAATTGTACGAAAATTGTAACACGAACAATTCAATGTTTGAGACAAATGGAGTACAATAATCAAAGGGGAGTAACTCAGCAAGTCACGCTACAGTATATAATTATTCTTAAACGTAAATATACTTTTACCGTAAATATATAAATCTGTAATCTCTTATTTCATTTGCCTTTCATTTGCATGATTATTGAATTACTCTATGAAAAAGATGCTAATCAGGTCGTTTCAAATCTGATTTGAGTGATATTCTGATTTTTTAAAGATATTTTTTAATATGGCACCTTTGCCTTATATTCCTGGTCAGCTTGTAACTAATTTTTCTTTTAAGTGGTTTTAAACCAAGTTGGCAGGATTAGCATGTTTCTCATAGATTTTATATTTGTAAATTATCCTTTCTTATTTGTAGCCTATTTACTTTTGTTCGCAAACATATGGTATATAGTCGGTTACAAAAGCTCACCAGAGCTTATGTTACTTGTAATTGTCTTGCCGACTCAAAATAAATCTTATCTTATCTTTTCTCATCTTATCTTATCTTACTAGTATTACAGTACATACTAGTAAATGTACCTCATGACTCCGGACCTAGACGTCCGGTAACCTTTATTTATTTACTCAAGCAGTAAAACGAATCCAGCAATTCATAAGCACAATTCATGTCTTATATACTAAATAAAAAAAATAATTTATTATTTTTATTTATCAGTCCTGCAGATTTTCTTCACGTAATGCTGTGAAACAAGGAGCCGGATCAAGTCCTATTACTGCATGGTGTAACTAGGTACACATACATATTAATGCATCTCTAATAGTGTCTGATTTTTTAGGAGGGTCTTCTGAAGGCCTGGTTGAAATCTGCACACATACCCAGAAATCTTAGCCAATTTGCTGGCTTATTGGTGCAATATTGTCTCCCTTGAAAACAGCTTATCGAGTGTATCGTTTAGCCATTATTTACGCCTATTGAAGTATAGAAGGGAAAAAATTTAACACATCAAATGACATCAAAAGCATTATCTGACAATATTTATTAAGTTATTGAAGTATTCTGCAATATTTACATTTTCTTTCAATATAATTTTTGATAAAATAGATTATGATCTTCTTGCTTCCCTAAGCGTTTGAAATAAGTAACTAATTTTGATCCCGAGTCCCATTTATTTCTGTAGGAAATGACAGATTTTAAGCTTGACATTGTCTTTTTAAATGATATTTTCTCATATTTGTGCTCATCTCTCAACATTTATTAAGTTATTGAAGTAAACTAGTAACGTTAATCTTTTCTTTCTTTTATGTCTTCTTGCTACCCTAAACGTTTGAATATCACTGAATTTACTAATCTGGAAATTTTTGCCGGTCTTAGTACACGTGTACTTATGACACCGGATGGACTGGTTCATGTCTCTGAATTACGGATAGACATGCGTGTCGATCTAATCCCGTGTTTAATGTCATTACTTTGTCAGATCAAATAAAAAATGTTGCTTTTTTTTTAATTACATATTTAAATAAAACTTATTTCATTTTCTGATTAATTTAATAGATCTACTAATTTTCACAATTAGAATTATTTATTGCATTAAAACATAACATAACATAAAGTTGATATAGAACTACATGTTCATAGTTAAAATCAGGAAGGTCTAATACACGTATCAGTTGTTCCAGTTAAAATTGAATATTGTACATGTAAATATAACACATGTACAGAATGTAATATTTACATTAAAACATACATTAGATTTTGCAGTTTACTACTAGTATTTTTTTCGAGTATGACACGTATCTGGTTTATAATAAAATGAGCCGTGCCATGGGAAAACCAACATAGTGGGTTTGCGACCAGCATGGATCCAGACCAGCCTGCGCATCCGCGCAGTCTGGTCAGGATCCATGCTGTTCGCTAACAGTTTCTCCAATTCCAATAGGCTTTAAAAGTGAACAGCATGGATCCTGACCAGCCTGCGCGGATGCGCAGGCTGGTCTGGATCCATGCTGGTCGCAAACCCACTATGTTGGTTTTCTCATGGCACGGCTTATATCTAGGGTATAAAAATGAAGTCTCATAATCTGCTGTAGTTGCTGTCTGGATTGGTGATCTAGTTTAGTTTATACTAATTATTTTTAGCTCGATTGTGATGGAAGCTTATTGTGGTTCGAGTCCGCTTCCTGGAAAAAAAAACAGTACTAGTGTCATGAGAAGTCATAGTCATGACCCTAGTGGGGCTTGAACCCACAACCCCTGGATTGAGCGGCTGACACTGACCTTATCCACTAGACCACCGCTCCCCTGTCCCACTAGACCACCGATCCCCTGTTCCACTAGACCACCGATCCCCTGTTCCACTAGACCACCGCTCCCTGTATCATGGAAAAGCTATTAACTCCATAAATGCAGACATAGGTTCTGTACGTGTGACAACTAGGAGACCGTCCTTTGCAATTGAAGCAACGCATATAAGTAAAGTTTAATTTCTCGTTTGTTCGTGCGTTTCTTTTATGGTCGCGTGCCTTGTGATAAATGAGCATGGACACGCTTTAAGTGTAGGCACTCTGATTGTACCGCTCTCAAGGCTGATCTGGTAGTAAATGGTAAGCGGCTAACACTAGTAAGTATATCTTCTTCTTGTATAAAACTGAATCCTAAATGTGTCTGATGGAAGTACATATTTGGCAACCTTGATTGTCACAACTGGGAGGATTTCGGCTTGCTAAATGAGACGGAATACTGGCGAAGCAAGCAAGGTGTTTAATATTGAACATGACCTAGTAGCGACTAACAATCGAGAGAAAGAACGTTATTCTTGAGCTGGTGGAAAACTCTCCCCGGCATTACTTTTATATGGCTTGTACACATGGCTTACTGTGACTGAGAACAAAAGCTTGTAAATCTGACTGTATAATGTAAGGGCTAAAATGCTTCACTGCCGCTGCTATACTAAGGGCTTCACCTTCAAAAGGTAGCCATGTGACCTGATGTTTCCGAAGCTTAGCAATGAAAAAGCCTGCAAGGAACAATGTTTCATTACATGTTACATATATAATGTAGCACCAATGCCATAATTTTTCACTGATCCATCTGTAACTATCCATAGCTGATCTATGGAACGAGGGAGAAGGACAGATCTATGAGACGTGAGAGCAGTCTGTGCATTGTGGAAGTGCTTAATAGAATCATCATTCCAGGAAATTTTTCTGTAGAGTTCCTGCCAGCAACAATACTACCTAAAGGTGCAATCATCTGGGAACAGTTTGGTAGGACATGGCCCAAACATTTATAAGCACCAACAATGGAGCGTAAACAATGAACGGTAGCAGGAGCCTTGCATGTAGACAGAGTGGCTAGGCGGCTACATGTAGAAAGTTTACCCTGTGTCCGAGTCCAGCCCAGGATAATTATAGACTCTGGTCAGATCACTATTTTGGTGGGCTTAAGTTTCAAGTTATTCTCTTGAAGAGATACTAACACAAGACTCCAATTTGAGAGGAGTTCTTCTTCCGAATTTCCACCATAATGAAGACCATATGCTAATTTGGCAACAACACCCTCTTGTAGTAAGTCTCCTAGCACCCGGGTTTCCGATCCAGGAATTCCCATTGAAAACCTAGTATAAACACGAACACCTCGAAATGGTGTTACTACCCAGTAGCACTGAATACGTCATCGTATTGAGTTAATACACTCTTGAATATTTGGACACTAGTGTCAGACAACAGTTTATCTGGATCTAGTGATACGGTGTCAGATAAAAGACTAGTTTTAGCACTGCGACATGACAATGCTTTAGGTATCAGATTCTCAGTCACCTCATCTGATTGTAGCGAATAGGACTGTATGGTGTGACGTGCTTGGCAAATATGTTCATGCTTGCGAACATGGATAGGGTCTCTCGTTATATTAAGTATTCTGACTTTACCACGTACTGCTTCTATGATTTTTGTTGTGGGGATGGCCACTGTAAGTAGCCAGACTTCGGTTCTATAGCGATAGTACCTTCAGGATCAACTTCAGCTGGTACGATAACTTCAAGATAAGACCCTGGCAGGTAACTGTAGAGTCGGAACTTGCTCTAAGAACAAACGCTTGAACTCTACGAATATGGTTCTCAGATGAGACTGGGTTGTCTGGACTATAAATTACTTCACCAGTGTCACGAATACCTATCTTTTGCTTAGCAGGACTAACCATTGTGTCGCTGGTAGCCATGAACGGTATTCCCCCGAGAAAATCAGCATCTAAATCATTAACAACTAATGCCTTGAGGAATAAGCTCTCTTTACCACGGATGCGAACTATACGAGTCTCCCCAGCAATTTTCAAAGGGGCATAACCATCAGCTTGAAGAGCACGTTGGGAGCTTTTCTTAATAGGAACACCCATGAAATGAACGGCAGTTTTATCATATTGATCTCTGCACCAGTGTCTAATGTAACATTTAAAGGGAAGTGTTTGTAAAATGCTTTTAGCGTATGCGATTGTTTGGTGCTCACACGACTGGAAGAAGCAACTCGTAAACCATAGGAATGTTGTTCTACTTGTTCAACATCAGAGATATCATTATCTTCAGGGTTGTTTTCGGACTCCTTTTGAAAAGTTTGACGTATTTTAGAAAGGTAATGCTTGTCATATGCAGGTAAGTATTTACACTTGCTAAGTTAGTGACCGTATTCCTGCCGTCCAGCCTGTTTGCACAATGAATACAATGGATCAGGGCGAGAAACATATGTAAACTTCGTACTGTTAGACTTTGAAGTTGTTTTGAAAGCTGAATGCATGACTTTCACTTCTGAAGCCGAGTGAATTTCATCGAACAAACTGTCTAAGGCAAGACAGATTTCAGGTTTTATTGATGTAAGAGTTCTTGATCGAAGCTCAGTGCTAGACGTTTGTTTCACAAGGACAGGTTAGCGTCTGTCAATTAATCTTAATCTGGTTAATACAACTAAATTTTCAACTGTACGTGAAAGTTCCTCGTCATCAGTAGGTGGGTCGCCCATATGAAAAATGCCCCCAGCTTTTTTTAAGCAGGTTGTCCTCAGTGGGACTCGTAAGTCTTTGATACATGTCCTCTGGTCGCTCACCGGTTCTGAACTGTATACTGTCAAAGTCTAGAAAGTTACTCCCGGTAGACTGGAAGCCAAAATGTAATATTATCGACTGCCAGATACTGTTAATGAAAGTAAAATTTTTCACTATACTATTATGAGAAATTACTGGGCAGACATTTACTATCTGACGAGCTTCTAAATGTGTCATTTTTCGGGCAGCTGAACGTCTTTTAGCTGCTATTGTAACGCGGGTTAAAAAGGGATTAAATTCAATGAGTTAAATACCAGGGCATGACTTGCTGAAATGGAAAAAAATAATAAAATTAGTAACATGCATGCTACTTACCAAAAGAAACAATGTGAATTTCGGCGGCTTAATGCATAGTTCCCTAGCCTATGCACGTACTCTGGCTGGAGAACCGATTCAGGACATATGTTCCTTGCCATGAGAAAACCAACATAGTGGGTTTGCGACCAGCATGGATCCAGACCAGACTGCGCGGATGGCGCGGCTCATATAAGGGGACTAGGGAATGAAAGCGCCAGCCTCTGATAACAAGTTATTTTATAAATTAATAAATAAGCAAAGAAAGACGGTTAATGCAAATGTACAAACTCTCAAAGAAAGTGGGGAAGATGTTAGTGGCTCTGATAGAATAATACAGGTATGGAAAAACCACTTTGGAAAATAAGCGACCCCGAATGATATAAGATACTGGGAAAAAGCATGCAGAATTATTTCAAAAGCGTTACAACAGTTAACTCCCTTCTGCACAATAATTTTGGTAATGTACTAGAATATTTTGCAAAATTGATATGTCAACAAGACTTTAGTTTGTACCACTGGCCATTTTAACAGCACCCACACTTAAAAAAAAGTTCCCATAAAATGTGTGAACGAGACGATTAAAAACAGGTATGTTTTGAAATGGTGTATCTTAGCTAACAAGAAGACCACACATTAGAGGCTTTATCTTGGGACTGGAACTAGCAGTACGTTCCCCGGCACAGGGTTAAAGTATTACGATCCTATAAAGCATATTTCAAACAAACGAAATGACCAAACAATGCTAACATCCTCGTAGAGCCGCGCCATTAGAAAACCGACATAGTGCATTTGCGACCAGCATGGATCCAGACCAGACTGCGCATCAATGCTCTTCGCTAACGGTTTCTCTAACTGCAGTAGGCTTTGAAAGCGAACAGCATGGATCATGACCAGACTGCGCAGTCTGGTCTGGATCCATGCTGGTCGCAAACGTACTATGTTGGTTTTCTCATGGTGCGGCTCATATATTCATTTATAAGCATTTTTCACATTTTATCACTAAGCACCAACCAGACCCTTGGGATGACATAACACGTGATGACATGCTTTATGCCTACATTTCTGTTAGTCGATTTATACAAATGAATGTTAAAATGATAACAAACAATACGGAAAATAAGTTAGCATTTCTAACATAAGTGGGTTTTTTTTTTTCATTGACAATGCTTCTGGAGTATAAAAAAGCTTTGCCTCATCTGGTTTAAGACACAAAGCCGTAACCTCGTTGTACGCTGCTAATCAAATCTCAATTATTTAGTTGAGATCTTTCAGACAGGAATAATTACGTTGTCGTATTATTCCTCGTCCGAAATTGGAAATCTCTAATAATATGCTTCATCTATCTCTTTTCAAGCCAGACTTCGAACAAATAATTTCAACGCGGATCTAAGCTTGCCAATATATTTCATAAACAAGTTATTTCATTTTCTTTTCCAATCTGATATATAATATAAGCTCAAGGTCTTGGGCACCATAGGGATATTGCATTCTCTTTATATTTGAAGAAAAAAAGATATTTCGCAAAAATGTTACAATGTCATATAAGTGATAATGTACAGTTTATAGTGAATGTTTGACTGTACAATAAATATAGAAAACACATACTGTTTAAACTGAAAAACACATGAAATTTGAAAATCCTTTTGAATTATAGACAGTTATAACAGCGGCAAAACATCGACATCGGAAAGCATTTGAATACTGCTATTAATTACACAGCATGCGTAAAAAACCCATTAAAATACATATGAACGTTCCTATAACATTCCAACTTTTGTTTATCTTGGGACAGTTTTTTACTGAAAATGTTTCTTGTGAGATATAGCGAATCTTAATGACAATCAATACATTTAAGTGGTTCGTGAAACGAATTAATGGCAAATTGAATCAATACAATTAACTCAGCACCGTAAATTGAGGACAATTATTTGTTAAAGACAGAATCTGGGAAACTGCTATTTACGAGTAAAATTGATGATTTTTTTCTTCTTTTATTCCAGTTTGTTTGCTTTTAAATTAACCAAATATTGTATTTCCGTACCAATGAAAACGTATATACACATGTATTTGATAGATTTTACCAAATATTAATTTCACCTCGAATTCACTATAATTATATACGTCAATATTAATTTCAGTTATTCGTTGGAAAACATATATAGTACTACTGATCACACTTCTGTTTTAGAATACACAAAATTTTAAAAGGAAAATAGAAAGAGCCAATTCATCGTTATACAAATATGAACATACATAATTCTACTTTTGATTTGGAAACAATGTAATTTAAAAAGCTTCAACAAAGAAAATTCCTGTTGATAACACAAATCGTTTGTCATTTTGCCGTATACGTGTTACCGCGTTACACAATCGTTTGTTTTGGCACAAAAATGTATTAAAATGAAGAAATAGTATAATTAGCACAGTGGATGAGGCTTCTTCAGCGGTTATTGCGGGACGATTTTCTCAATTGGGACAAACTTTGAAATTTTACATGTTAGTAAAGTTTATATTTATGGCCTATGAAATATATTTGGCGCTGAATAAATTGTTTAAGCCTGCCATAGAACGTATCCTTTTACAACTCAACGGACAAAATAAGAACCGAGTACGATAATTATTACGAGTGTTTGTCGCTCTATTTCAATGAAGATATAAATGTGTATTAAGTTTGTGAACTACAGAGAAGCTTCGCTGCCGAATCGATTCAGTGGTTAGGGCCGGATGACGGTCTTAATTAGGTAAAAAAAAAGAAAAACCTGATATTTCACATTAAAAAAATTGAAATTCGTGGCATTTAAGTGTATTTGGTGCTGGTTGAATTGTTTCAGTATGTTACATAAGTCATAAGGGTCAACGATCTCACAATTGATTTTTTTACTGGACGCAGTGAGAATTGTACTCGATATTACACGCCTTAGTAATATAGGCGCTCCGTGTCTAAAACATTTATCGCTCTGTTGCAATGAAATTATCTCTGTATATTAAACTAAAGGTGCCCCGGTTAGGTTAGGACAGGAGGACGGTCTAACATAGAATTGTTTCAGTCTGTCATAAAACCCACCATTTACGGCTCAACGCTCTCAAAATTTGGAATTTTACATCGGAGAACTGCAAATGATATCGCATGGCGACTCAAACAGTTTGTATCTCTTTTGGAATGAAAATATGTCTGTTTTTAAGCTTGTGAACTACAGTAAGAGATTCTTTGCTTCTGAATTAGTTCAGTGGCTAGGGCAGAATGACGGTATATATTTGGACAAAAATTGGGATTTTACATGACCAATGGAATATAGTTGGCACTGGTTGGATTTGTTTTTGTCTGTCACAGAACGCATCCTTATACGCATCAACTCACTCAAAGTTGACATATTACACCTGACCAAGTGAAAGCAGCACACGATATTACAAGCCCAAGTAATATCGGGCAACTTGTCACTCTATGAAAATTCATCTGTGTCTTTAGCTTGTGGACTACAATTAGAAGTGATTCCTTGCTGAATCGTTTCAGTGGCTAGGGCAGGATGGCGTTATCAATTTGGACGAAAATTGAAATTTTTACATAACAAAATTTAGCGATCTAGGCCATGTAATATACTTTGCGCTTGTTGAATTGTTTTAATCTATCACAGATATTATCCTTATACGGGTCAATGCAATCAAAGTTTAAATTTTACACCGTACAAAAATTAGAACCACACACAATATTACAAGCCTTAGCAATATCTAGTCATTGTGACGAAAGTGTTATTTGCTCTGTTGCAATGAAAATACTACAATTAGAGGAACATTTTGTCCAATCAGTAAGATAGGGCTACTGTAACAAGCTAAACAATACAAAGCGGTTACGCCTAAGTTTTATAACCTTTCAGAGTGTGCAGATACATGTATATCAAAACAAGAACCTGTTATAGTTAATTTCAATATTAGTAAGTATTGATAAGTCCTTTTTGCAAACAATACATGCTGATGAAATAAGAAAGTACTGTTTCATGACACATGATGTATGACACAAAATACAGTTGGTTGAGGCGAAGACAACGCATACCCTCGTTTAAATAGTATTAAAGTACGGGAGATAAGAAGTCTTGCGGAATGCCGAAGACATGCGAAGACGTTAATTAAGTTGTCCTTCGCACCTAATATACGATTCAGAGTGTGTGAATGAAGGGCAGTACGTTTCTGTTATATAATTTCTGTTCTGATACGTCTTCTCTAATATATGGTAGATCAAAGGTCAGATAGCACTCTTTCTTAGTGAATGTTTTGGCACCAAACAATATATGAGCCGCGCCATGAGAAAACCAACATAGTGGGTGTGCGACCAGTAAGGATCCAGACCAGCCTGCGCATCCGCGCAGTCTGGTCAGGATCCATGCTGTTCGCTAATGGTTTTTCTAATTGTAATAGGCTTTGAAAGCGAACAGCATGGATCCTGACCAGACTGCGCGGATGCGCAGGCTGGTCTGGATCCTTGCTGGTCGCATACCCACTATGTTGGTTTTCTCATGGCACGGCTCATATGTAGATATGATATCTATATATTTCCGTGTTTTCCTTGAAATGAATATGTTTTTATATGAAATATAGTAATATCTTATTTGCGCACTAACGTACTGCAAGATATATAGAGATAAAATGGACAAAGATTTTTCTGCAGGATAATTATTCACCACTTGAAGGATTCAGCTATCTAGCCCTTGACCGTTAGTTATTTTTTGTAGACAGGTATCGCACCATGGAATACATACAAAAACAGAAGACTGACACACAGTTGAGGTTTCACGAACATACTATATTTACTGGTACTGATAATGTTCAAACATAATATATTCTACGAAACTGTTGTTGTATCTTTTTTATTCAAACGGTATCTGTGCATTGATTCTGTGAAAGAATACACCTTTTTTTACGATATGTTAAGGTCGTGTAGTAATAAAACTATATTTTGCTTTACAAAGAAACCTTATGAACGATATTTTAATATTCGTGAGACTATAATAAGTAATAAAGATATTTATTAAGGGTCCATTGTATTTATGCCAGTTATAATTGTTTTATATCAAGGGACAATATGTGACTCCTTGTATTGCAGGGGCCTCCGTTAAGGTTGCTGACTTCAAATCAGTTGCCCCTCACTGATGTGGGTTCGAGTCTTGCTCGGGACATTTAATTCTTCATGTGAGGAAGTCATCCAGCTGGCTTACGGAGGGTCGGTGGTTCTACTCAGGTTTCCGCTCGTGATGAAATAATGCATGGAGGGGTTCCTGGGGTCTTCCTCCACCATCAAAGCTGGAAAGTCGCCCTAAGACCTATAAATGTGTCTTTGCGACGTTAAACCCAACAAAAAACTCCTTGTATTGCACTAAGATGTCTAGAAAAGGTCAATGAAATGCACATTTTATAGTGGTATTCTGCGCTTCAATTTACATCTAAAATGATATGTAAATATGTCTTAATTTGTTCCTCCGCGTAAAAAAAAATAATTCAAACAAAGTTATATCATCCACACGAATGCCAAAGGCATTACTGTTTCTCTCAATGGAAATGAATGCCAGTTTCGCAAACAAGAGCGTATATATTACCGATGCATATATTTTTGTCTGAATAACATTCATGATTGGTCTTTGCCCAAAAAAGCATATTCAAAGTCTTTGAAAATGTGTTTTCAGGGTATTTACAGTCTAACAGCATCATAAAGCATTCATGAATGAGATTGGAGATAAGGTCGGCAAGTGGTATGAATTGAGTGTGTCTTCGAAATTTGCCAGCTCATGTTTTATCTGCAGAAGATCATATGATGCCCGGGGTTGATATAATTTTAATATAATTCCATAGATACATTCATATGATGCATCCGCATATTATGCTATTTACCCGAAGGAATGTTCAAGTCTATTATTTCAACATAAGTTTTTGCTAAAGTATCCTAGTTTCGTAACATAATTAATAATATGCTGTCATAACGTTTATTGATTATCAAAACGAGTTTACACTTCTTAGCTTTAGTAGTTTATCACTAAACCAAAGAAAGAGAGAAACGTGTTTTATATGAAAAATGAACATCAAATAAACTTTATAACGCTACTAAAGAAAAAACGTGTACATTATTTATGTATTTCATACAATGTCTGAGCTCTTTCATTGATTTAATCATTTTTATGAGCCCGCAATATGCAGTTTTTGATAGCTTGCCATTATGCAGTTGAATCTAAGGGAAACAACTATTATAAACAAATGACCAAAGAGACTTTTACTAAATCAAACCAAATATAGTATAAATATAAAGTATAAATGTATTAGCTACTTAACAATTCTACCAAATTGAGTTTTTGATCTAAATTCAACATAAATTCAACCAGCCGACTGTCTTAAACAGGCATATTATGTCGTCCCAAATGCTGACCGCTTAATTATGTGTTTGACTGCGTATAAAATGGAGGTAATTTTAAAATCGCCCCGGTAAAATGATGAAATATTTTTTTTTCTTATTAGATAAATGATTTTATTTGTTTGGTTTGTTGGGTTTCGCATCGCACCGACACAATTATTGGTCAACTGGCCATTTTACAGCTCAACATGCTCCGGGACGAAAATGCAAATATGAGCCTCACCATGAGAAAAACAACATGGTGCATTTGCGACCAGCATGGATCCAGACCAGCCTGCGCATCCATGCTGATTGCTTTTAAAAACTATTACAATTAGAGAAACCGGTATCGAACAGCATGTATCCTGACCAGACTGCGCGGATGCACAGGCTGGTAGAATCCATGCTGGTCTCAAATGCACTTTGTTGGTTTTCTCATGGTACGGCTCATATATAAATTTACATGTTCGCAGGTTTTACTATTTTTTGATCAATTAAAATGAACATTTTCTTTTCAGCTTTGTATTCAAAGCCCTTTCAGAAAAAGCTATTGAATTAACGAAAGGGATTACGAAATTAATGAAAACTGCCTAGTGTTAAATGTATTGAATTGGATAAGATTTTCATTTTGTCTGTACAAGAACGGAATAACAAATATATATGCTGCGCCACGAGAAAACCAACATAGTGCGTTTGCAACCAGCCTGACATCCGAGCAGTCTGGTCAGGATCCATGCGTATTGCAATTAGAGAAACCGTTAGCGAACAGTATGGATCCTGACCAGACTGCGCTGATGCGCAGGCTGGTCTGGATCCATGCTGGTCGCTAATGCACTATGTTGATTTTCTCATGGTGCGGCTATTATATAAATTTTAACTTTCGAAGGTTTTAATCTTTTTTGATAAATTAAAATGAACATTTTCTTTTTAGACTTGTATTCAAAGCTCTTCCAGACAAAACTGTTACTTTTACGAAAGGGATTATAAAATTCATGAAAACTGCCTAGTTTTAAATGTATTGAATTGATTACGATTTTCATTTTGTCTGTACAAGGATGGAATTACAAGTATATGGCAATCAGACAATTGCTCTCAGGCAAATAAAATGCGTTAACATCGGCTTTGAATATCCAAGGCAGACACGAATTGAACGTTATCTCAGATGTCAATGGAAGAAACGAGATTTAACAAAGTTACAAGGCAATATATAATTGATTGACACTTAAATTGTTCCGTACTAGATGCCTATTGATTAGAAAATCTTAAAATTGATTTCGTTAGAGGAATTGCTTGGCAATATGTCGTTCTCGTTTTAGCATACCTACCAAACTGATACTCTTAGAAATGCAATTTAAAGTCTACTTAATCACATACTTCTTCCAGCGTATTTTCAATGAATACTTAAATACAGGGTCAATCATTTACTTCTAGAGACATGTCTTGGCAAAAACACCACACTTAAAAGGTATATTGTTAGGATTTGCCAAGGATGCGTGAAAAAGATACTGTGCAATCTCTGTAATTTGTTTATACATTGTACATTTAGAACGGCTGATTAATTACGGTCGCTGACCTTGACTAATTTACATCTCACACCAGTGGTTACGATATTTCGCTCTGGCCTCCGAATGGTCAGTGCTTCGACCCAGGTGTCAACGCTTACGTTAAGACTCGGTGTGTCCGCTCGTGTCTCAGATAAAACCCGGGGGCTTAGTGTCTTCGTCCACTAGAAAAAGCTTGAAAGTCAGAATTTGTCCTATATAATTGTGTAGTTTGACGTCACACCCCAAAAACATTTATCATAACTGTCCCATATTGGATTACTTCCTTGTATCGTATTGTGTCCTATTAAGACGTCCTCTTTCGAAATAATTTGATGATTTGTCATTCTTTTACGAAAATCATCATACGGGCAATTACAGACTTAAAAAATATCAACAGTAGATATCATATAAATGAAAGATGGACAGAAAAACACAAAACATGTAGAAATAATAAAAACGTAATGTCCTGTAGCTTCAACTAAAGTGATATACTGCTGGAAAGCTGTTTTCTTGATTCAAGCATGATACATTAAAAAAGGTTCTGCAAACCAATGCCTTTGACCTGGACTCTGTGACATCTAAATGATTCTTCGTTCACAAAGGGAACAAAAAAATAAGGGATGTCCAAGCCGGAGTTTGAACTACTACTGACCGTTGCCCTTCAAAATTTCTTCATTTAGCATGTTTCAATACACAAACACATTAGACCACTGTGTCATGTTGGAACGTTCAAAGTATATTGATTAACTATGCTGACCTTGAACCTAGCCCCGCTGACCCCATCTGCAATCTCGACCTTATTTTCTATATGAGCCGCGTCATGAGAAAATCAACATAGTGGGCTTGCGACCAGCATGGATCCAGACCAGCCTGCGCATCCGCGCAGTCTGGCCAGGATCCATGCTGTTCGCTAATGGTTTCTCTAATTGTAGTAGGCTTTAAAAGCGAACAGCATGGATCCTGACCAGACTGCGCGGATGCGCAGGCTGGTCTGGATCCATGCTGGTCGCAAACCCACTATGTTGGTTTTCCCATGGCACGGCTCATATAAGCTACCTATACTCCAAAACAAATTCCACTCCATCAATCCAAACCAAACTTCTATTTTCAGTACCAGTGAGGCAGTGACGTTGAAACTAATTCCAGAGGCCTTGTATGAAGTCTCAACATTGATCTTACATTCAGCTACCTATGGCCTAGGTTTCGTGTTAATATTTCAACCCAAAGTTATCTTATTTGGAAGAAATTAAGAACTTGACGCCAATCACCCATTCATCCGTCTGTCCGTCCGCTCAGAGATATCGCCAATCTAACTGATATTTTCAAGTGATGATAACTTTATTGATAGGTTATAACACTAAATAGTTGTTGTTCTATATAAAACTGACCTATTTCCAATGGCCGCAGCACCCATCAGGACCCATTTTAAATGTCTGTAACCTATATTTTCTTGAAGAATATTGTCAGTGCTCAATAAAAATCAAAAGAAAAGTGGGGGTCATGTTTGATGCAAGAAAAATAATTTCAGCCAAACACACAAACTGCAAAATCAGCTAAAAAATGAGACCCTAAATTATACTGGTGGTGTATGATCTAAGTTTTCATGAAAATTTTTGTCATGTTGTTATTTCATTATGAAAATGCTACCTACATGTCAAGCATACATCTGTCATGTGATTTTAGCACACAAAAATGCAAAGAAAATAAGGAAAATAGCTCTACAGAGCAAAAAACCCCAAAAAACTGAGGACTATTTGTATCCGCCATTATGCGACTACCATTTTTTCGCACCATTTTTCTATTTAGTGTCTGTATGCCAATTTATTCTGTTGTTCTGATCTGTTCCTTTATGTGGCACACTCATATTCAAATACGCTTTAAAGACAATATAAATTTTTGTAAGCTTGTATAATTAAAGCATCAAAAATTATTTTATTTTGTAATGATGAAAAAGGAGCGGGTGCCACTTTGGGACGGACATTAAAGTTACAATAATTATGAGAATTTTTAGCATTTAAATCAGGATTCCATTAATGCTATAAAACTCTCAGACAAACTGCATGCTCCTGTTCACAGAATTATACTTGATAACAGATAATGTGAGCCGTGCCATGAGAAAACCAACATACGCGCAGACTGGTCAGGATCCATGCTGTTCGCTTTCAAAGCCTAATGAAATTAGAGAAACTAATAGCGAACAGCATGGATCATGTTTTATGCAATCATACCATGGGTATCAGTATAAGTATGCTATGAAGTGTTTTAGAAACAATATCTTTATCAAATGTAAAATTGTCTGGATCCATGCTGGTCGCAAAGCCACTATATTGGTTTTCCCATGGCACGGCTCATGCATCCGTATTGATCGACTGAAAAGTTCTGCTTTTATCGGTAATGCTTTATGACAGATCTTGCATTTAAGCAATTGGTCCATTAAAGTTGCGACATACAGACTTTTCCTCTTCACATAATCATATTTGGTAATGATGAATGCAACAAATCAGTTTGGACAGTAACCTTATCATTTTTATTATACTTTAAAATAGAATGTTATGTATTCATACATTCGTACAGTAAGAAGTATACTGTTTTAACATATCAAATGTTTTTAGGTATCTTCTTACTTTCAAAAACGTGAAATTCTTGATAAGTATTTATATTTTTGATAATTCTAATAGCATAACCTCTAATATTTCAGTATAAAAAGTTTATTACATGTTTTAAATGATTATTGCACTGATTGCGTTTTTGTTAGTGAAGGCAACACAATGTAATGGCACTAAAAGATATCATTCTTGTTTTAGTATTGCTGTCAGAACTTGTAGAAGTATTCTTTTCTGTAAATACTATAAGAGACCACAATATTAACATGATAATAAAATATATTACTTCAAAAAGGAATCAGTGAATACCTTTCATGACTTTGCATTTGTAGTGGGAAAAGAAAATCTTCATCATGGCGATACAAGTGTACGGCAGTGCTAAGTTTGTACCACTTGTCAGAGTTTTTTTTATATTTACTTTGAATGGATATCCACATGTTGCACACAAATGCTAAGAATGTGCATTTTATAATTTAATTAATATGCTTAATTATTGTTCTTTTTGCCTAACATTTGTTCTGGCTTAATTTCGACGTTTGTTATTATATTAAAATCATGTTTTATGCAATCATACCATGGGTATCAGTTTAAGTATGCTATGAAGTGTTTTAAAATCAATATCTTTATCAAATGTAAAATGACATTTTTGCCGTTTGTTGTTAAGAATGTTAACCTATCCATGTTTCAAATATGTTTGAGGAATCTTTGTTTTTATTTGATATTGTTTTATTTTGTTCTGAAAAATGATGGTATTTTGTTTTTTGTTAGGGTAAGAGTCTCATGAAACGACAGAATTTTATTCCAGCCTTTAGTTAGTTTATACAAATTTATTTTAGGTCGATTGTGAAGCAAGTTTTACAACCTATATGAATCACTCTCGACACCTTATTCCTGATGGAATCCATCGCCACGAGGGTATGAGAGAAGAGAAGCCAGTTTCCCTTTTAATACTGGGCGCCAAGCAAGGGAGCTACTGGTACCATTTTTATGTCTTTGGCATGATGCGAAGTAAATCAAAGTGTAAATATTTTAAATAAATAAATACTAGTATGCTGGACAACTTCCCATCCGTTTTTAACGTTTCTCTCTCTTTTTTTTTAAATAAGATGCACTCTACTTGCTTTATAATGCAACTACTCTTAGAGTGTTTTCCACTCCCGACTGCATGGCTGATTGACATTTCCCGTAACAAATTTTCCTTGATTTGTTTGGCAATTTATGACAACATTATTTATATGAAACGCCAACTTGACGGTAGTCGGAACTCTTTCAATATCCCGAATAGTTTATAATTGATCGTTGAAGACGGATTTTGAGTTTATTTACACTTGTAACGTTCAGCAAAATTGGACAATTTTTTTTTTTTTTTGAAAATTCAGTTTTGATTAGGTTTTGAAGAAATTATTTACTTCAACACTGATATATTTCAAAAGCATTAAAGTACATTGGAACTATTTATATATAGGCTTAAGACATAATCGTGTTGTGAGACTAATCAAGTCACTAAAGGATATGCAATATTTTCTAACATACACTGTGTTCATATCTGCCGTTAGATTTACAAAACAAAAACAAACAACTACACGTAAACTGTATTTTAAGTAAAAACAAATGAAAAACATTTTTCCCCTGACTTAAAAGTTTGTTTTTTTCTCAGAAATTAAGTGGTCGAAATTAAATAGCAACTGATGGTACTTCTGTGCAATAGAATATTAATTCACCGTAACACATCGTTTTGAACGAGTCTGCATATGAGCCGCATCATGAGAAAACCAACATAATGCATTTGCGACCAGCATGGATCCAGACCAGCCTGCGAATCGCTAACGGTTTCTCTAATCGCAATAGGCTTTGAAAGCGAACAGTATGGATCCCGAACAGACTGCTCGGATGCGCAGTCAGGCGGCTGGTCTGGATCCATACTGGTCGCAAGTGCACTATGTTGGTTTTCTCATGGTGCGGCTCAATTAAATTTTGATTGATCAAACCAACAAAGCTGCAGCCACTCATCATGTTACTTTAACAGAATAAACACAGGGTTATTATCATTTAATTCAGACCTCATCAAATACTTTGTAGAAATAACATGTCTTATCTTATGATATACCACGGAATCTGCTATAGCGAGGCATTGCTATTGGCAACGAAAACGACATTGATCGAATATACTTATTGGTGTCAAGGTTGAATTATTTAAGATTATTAATGGTATATTGTTATAAAATGGTTGATTACAATGTATATCGTGACCAAATACAATTTAACTGGCTGAAACCTTCACTTCCAGTAGCACGTGCAATTCCTATCGTTTTATATATTTTGTTATAGATAACGTTATATGCTGTCGTCCTTGCTGTTTGAATAATTATGATACGAAAATAGCATTATTCGTTTTTTGCAATATGCTGTTTATTTTCTCTTTTTTATATATAAGCATATCTGTGGATCTTCCCTTGTATCAAATGCTATTAATAAACCAGTTTTAACCACTGCAAACCTCGCAGCCTTTTATCAAGCCATATTAATGTGTGCTCGGTTTCTATGTAGTTATATTTGCATTCTCTGTAAGACACAGGCCAGAACGATCTGTTTTATTGATGTCTTTAGACAGTTTAAGTGTCATTACCGCTTTATCACAGCGCACAGCACAGTGAGAGGGTATCAATAAAATACAGGGCTTTGATTTATTGCAGAAATAAATCGTAGGAACAGAAGTATTTATAAAGGACTACATACTGTTTCGAAGAGGCACTGCCATATGTGAAAGAATTCTAAAAATAAGCCCAACACTCCGAACTAAATGTTGTTTCTTTTTAAAATAAGCAGTATAATTATAGTATTCAGTATCATAGACTTTTTCGATATCTTCATTCCATAGGATAGTGCTATATTCGATGTAACAATTTTATTAACAATGAGTTCTATGTCGAAGTAAAACTGAAATTGTCTAGGCTGTTTTACAAAATGGACATGCGGGAAATTTCAGTCTCGCCGGAATACTAGTATCCTTGACTCTGCTTATGTCACTCTTTTAGGTCCTCACAACAAACGCGGAAATTGACGAGGCTTGAGATAATAAGCAAAGACTTCATTACACACTGATATGTTCTGGTAAAACCATTTTATTCAAACCGATTAATAAATTCAATATGAAAAGACACTCATGTAATATCCTCTTTATCAAAGGTTAGCTTTTCCAGCCGAAACATCAAAAAATCTACTTTCTTTAACTATAATAAGCAAGTCTATTTGACCAACGTCTCCTACACTTTTGACTCGATTTGATTTCCAGTTAAACAAAGAAGGTAATCAAGCTCTGTATATTCTGCGATAAACAGCGGTTGACGCGCGGACCGGTAAGAGAGCATTATGACGTCAATTATGACGAAAAATTGCCGCATGACGTCCGATACAATACTCCTCGGGTAAATAAAGTCCAGCATAATATTTATCAAAATATGTCAATGAGCATGGCAGAATGAAAACAATCAAGGCCTTCTTGTGATTTATCGTCTAATTACCACGGTTCATCGTGCAGATGCTTCAGTATTTAACCACTCGGTCTAACGCCCACGTGGCTACGCGTCTGAACTCTGAACAGGCCCTGCTAAATTTCTATAATGAACTTCTCCATCTTTGAATTTGGACAGCACCATTAACTGTTAAAAGATACTGACTGAAAAGCGAAGAGTGCAGATCATGATCAGATTGCACGGAAAAAAATAGATAAAAATCGAATAGAAATTATTGATAAGTATGTGTTTGTACGTGTACGGATTTCGTGGTCTTTTGCAACATTTTGCAGTCATAAATGTATAAATATCGTTGTCTATTTGTAGCAGCCAGTGAGCACAAAGTCTAATTTTGTAGTGTTGCCTCACTGCCTTTAATATCACACCTTAGACACATAGCATAATATCCTTCCCAGTTACACTATACTGACACCAGGATACCAGTCTTAGACCTATTATGTTAATACTGAGCGTAAAGCGAGACGAATATGGACTAAAGTTTTACTATTCATGAGCTACTGAACGGACAAGTACACTGCTGACCAAAGATTGGATTAAATTATACAAAAATCACGAACACGAATTTAAGATCTTCCGGAAAATCCATTTTCTCTTATTTTTTCACGATGTTATGAACATACAGTCGAATACCGTTACCTCGATATTCAAGGGACTGTAGAAATTGCATCGACGTATCCGAAGTTCGACGTAACGATATCGACTATCTGGGACTTCTTTGTACTTGTGTTGGACGTCTATATTGTCATTATATCCAATGCTTTTTTGCCCAGAGGGTTTGAAATGGGGAAGAAATAATATAAAACGTAAATACGATTTTAATTTTATTTACAAATAAAATATCTTAATTAGCATTAGCATTTTTATTCCTTCCCTAAACAAGTCTGAATGCAGCGGTAACGTTCCTTGTTGAGTAGTCATTTTGACTGTGCTTCAATAACGAAACTTTGCCTGTTAAATACGCGTATTGTTACTCAATCCTAAATGGCAGATTTTTACTCCGTCAAACAGAAAATATTTCATCCAAATTAGTTGTTATATTTGAAAACAGCTTTCATGCTTGCACGGTGTTTTATAACACTAATTACTGGGAATTAAATGCAAACTTCCTGACATTTAAATTGGATTAAATAACAAACAAAACAAAGACATAAACTAACTTGAATATGATTAATACATCGCCGGACAACAAAAGGTTGATTTTCACAACTTAAAAATAACATGGATATTTTTTCACAAGCTGTGATATCGACGAAACCAGGTGTAGAAACAGTACAGGTAAGTTGACAGGACTGAAAAATCTCATCGAGCTAAACAAAATATCGAGCTAATCATATCGAGGTAACGATAAATAATTACATTAAGATAAATAGGGAAAAATCGGGACCGACTCAAACACATCGTGCTAACCGGAGTATCGAGCTAACCGATATCGAGGTAACGATATTCAACTGTAATTGGACGGCACTTGAAATTGTCTTTGATAGATTCACAGACGCCTGCCATTTCTGATACATTTGTAATAGGGAACATTAGTCAGTTACTTCCCCTGGTTATGTCCAAGAAGTAGATTGGTCCTTCCTTTTTTTTTATCGTTGACTTCTTTGTAATTTTCAAAAGTAATATCTTTACTAAATTTCATTGGATTGGAAAATGATTAAGGACAGGTTTTTTTAGTGGCCCTCTGCTAAATTTAGGTTTGATTAATCATTTATATTAAGAAACCTACACATAAAAAGCATATTTATTTTGACCAACCGCAACATCTTGGATACAGGTTATAACGAAAATGTCAGAGGAATCCAACTGAAAGGGACCAATGTAATATTTGGTTATCCTTGCGCTTTATCATACAATCTTTCAAGGGAAGTAACAAGCTAATGTTCCTCATTGATTTCGTCATATTGATTTCGTCATGGAATGTGCGCGACGTCAATGTATAGTTCTGGTTTAAGTATACGTAACAAAACTTATAGAAATATAAACATGCACTTTATATTGTACCATGATCAGATATTTCTTAAAGCGAATTTTATTGAATATTTAAATACCAGGATTTTACTGTATCTATTCAATACAACATCACTTAACTGATATGGCTTCACTTCGAAATGTTTTAAGGCACTATCTATTAGATATGACAATACAGATGCGTAAACCGCGCAACATGTCTGTTAAAATGAAACGCATTTGTTCACAGTTGCATGGTTCTGCCTGTCATTGACTTGGAAAATCGTCTTGTTCCATGTTTCATACATGTACACATTAGATTACTTTAAAAATCTCAATGACATATTATGTTACGTCATACCATAAAATGATGGTAATTACCATGATTATAGGATACAGGCTTCAGTTAATATAATGGTAAGTAGCAGAAATGATGCCGGCAATAATGTTCAAATGCCGTGTATGTCAAACATTTACATTTCCCTACAGAACAATATACCGTGATGTGAAACTTGTTTTTCAGGAAATGATATCGACTAAGTATCATTTACAGCGTGCAGACAATATAAGTACTACATTGCATGAGTTCTCCCAGAAAATAAAAAGAAGACTTAAATAACAAATTGCAGGTTACTGCATTTTCTAGAGACCCTCAGAACACGTATTCTATCAGAACACTTATTCTATATGAAACAATTCACATAAGAAATGTTTGAACAGCAGTTCTGACAAAGGAAAGAACTAATACACCTTATTCTTCTAGTAACAAAAAATCAATAAAAATCGTTCAAAACTGTCATGACGGCCACCATTGATAAATTAATAACGGCACAAGTATACTTACTTAATATTATCCAGTAAATCTGACCCGACATTGTGGTTTCTTTTGTATTACTTGAAGCGTGGCCACCATTGACATAATTATTATGTGCACAAAATGTACAGCCAGAAATCTCATAGAACTATTTTGCAATTTTTCAACATAGATTTAATGACTTCATGATATTGTGACGTCATGACGCAATTCTCGTGACGTTGCTAAAATGGATTTAATCTTAATAAAACTATTAAAGATGCATGAAATAGAAAGAAAATGTATTTGTTTTACAGGTAAGATCGAAATGCCTTTCTTTCATGAACACCATATTAATATTTTGCCCTGGTGCATATATTGCATCTGGTGTCCAGTCAGTGTACGCCATCATGATCTTACACTGAAACAAACAAAGTAGGGCTCTTAATTACTTATACTATTTTTCATTTATTTTAATCCTTATTTCAAATTTCTATAATATCTGTATCCATCAGAAAATACAATGTTCAATATGAACGACGTCACGTCCGTAAGGACGCCAACGCGCGCGTGACAAAATGTCAAAATACTGAACATGTACATAGGATCATATTGAAATGGCAGTTATTGATAGCAAAAAATACATTTCTTCAATATCTTAGAAATCAAATGTTGCTTATACATGTAAAAATTTCCAACATGCACATGCGAGTATGCGAGACGATTTGAAGAAACAAATAAATACATTTAAAAACGAAAAAAGAACTGAGAAATAATACTTTTTAGTCATAATTACACTGATAGGTTTTATTTTTGCATACAGAATGCTATATTTTATTAAGAGTATTGTTGTAAGTCTCTGAAAAAGTGAAACTGCAGACACATAACATACAATAAAAAAGTAAGTTATATTGACTCGAAATTGTAGCCAAAACACATATTAGTCTGACTGTGCAAAAATCCAAACTTGCGAACTAGACAGAGTACGATTTAGCGGTGACATAATAGCAACGTGACGTCATGATAAAGAAACGTCAGACATAAATAAGGACCTCAAATTATATAGAATAAAAAATTATTTGTTGTCGAATATATATATGTATTTATCACTTGTTTGACGTCGCGGAAGTGTAATAAAACCATTAAATAAAAATGATAATACACTAGACTAAGTGTAATAAAGCTTTGACGTTGACGTAGTTTATATTATAGGAGACGTTGGTCAAATTGACTTCTTTATATATTACGTTTGTGAATATTACATCTTTGACTTTCCACATCAAATTTGTTAAACTCGCTGAACAAAATTGATAAAATTCTCGACAGAGCCTCGCATTTTACTATTTTATACAACTCGTTTAATAATTTCAATAAGAAAAGACACCCGTGTAATATCCTCTATATATAATACGAAAGTCTTGCCTTTTATATTTCGTCAATTTATCGACCATGGAAAGCTGGTATAGCTGTGACTCCAAATGAACTTTCAAACACTACTTTGGATTACTTAAATTAATTGATAAGCTATATGTAAAAATGTCATATTACAGCGGTTGCATCTGTGACGTTTATCCAATAAATCTAACATTTTCAGAAACACTGTTTGGTATCCAAATAAACTTGCATCCAAGAAATGTCCAAATATAATGTTAAGAACTCATATTTCAGAAACTTCATGGCATTTTAATGGAAACAAATGTATTCGAGTGGCAATCAATTTAGTTTGATCACGGACATAACCTTTCTTGCACACCGGACTGGCGTTTTCGATGACTTCATTCATGTCGACAAAACCCATCTGGCAGGGTTACCATGCCATGGTTACCATGCCAGATTACTCTCTTGAAGTTAAAATCGATAAAAATCAAATATCTTGATATTAGCTCTTTGTTCCTCCTAGTATATTTCTCAATTCAAAATAGGTTATTTCACAATGTTACGCTAACGATAAAACTAAACCAGGCCCCAATTTCACGAAAACACTGTAAATAATTGCTTAGTTTAGTCTGTTATTTTAAAACTGTGCTTTTGCTTAATATGCTATTGTTATCTGTTGATTTTTTCGATAACAATGTTTTATAGCTAAATTATACTATGGTTAGTAGTATTAGTTTGCAGTACTTCTTTCCGTCACGCAAATATAAGCAGCATTACGAGAAAAACAACATAGTGCGTTTGCGACCAGTATGGATCCAAACCAGCCTGCGCATCCGCGCAGTCTGGTCAGGATCCATGCTGTTCGCTAACAGCTTCTCTAATTGCAATAGGCTTTGAAAGCGATCGCGCAGGGTAGTCTGGATCCATGCTGGTCGCAAACGCACTATGTTGGTTTTCTCAAGGAGCGGCTCATATGATATTTCTATTTAAGCACAATATAACGAACTTAAGTATTTGCTTAAGCTTATTTCTTATTTCTATACTTGTTTTCTGTAAAATTCAGAGTTGTTGTGTTTTGATCTATGAAATGGTCATATACGATTCTAATATAGATGAAAAAGTCAACATTGAAGACGTATAATGAGCAAAAACAAGCATTTGAAATAACAGACTTAGCTAAGCAATTACTTAAGATTTTTCGTGAAATTGAGGCCTCAGAACGTTGTTTTTGTGCGTCGGAGAAACACATGACGTCATTTCAACTAACGGAAGTAAATTTTTCGCGTTTTATTTAAACACGATAGAATAAGAAGGAATGCTTCAAAGAGGGTGTTTCGTTTCGATTTATTTATTTTGTAATTTGTGATACGGGTATGCAAGGAAAATGATCTGTCACTGGCTTTAGATGCAGATGGGAATATCCGACACTCGGGTAATTGTTTGTCGATAACTTTGCAGAGCCTCATTTCCACCATTGATCCGGATATTGCCATCCTCAGAGCCTCGGTACCGTCAAAACAGTTGTTCTCGGCCCGGATATTCCCACTTGCGTTTACAGCCAGTGACATATCATTTTAGTCTTTGGAGATAGCAACTTTATTTGGAGAACACTTATTATATAAACAAAACCTGTAAATCTAAAAAGCTGTACATTTTCAGCTTTAAATAGTTACTACACAATTTTTCCTTTAGAGATCTTGAGCCTTCATCTTCTATTTGGCGTTCTACGTATATTCAGTTTTTGCATAAATTTATATGTTTTCAGTATTTTGTCCGCAACGTTAACGGAACTGAAAGTGATGCATTATTGGGTTAATGTTGACGGTCCTATGACGCTGTTTGAAATGGTTTCGCCCAAGTAACAACACTTTTAGATAAATGTTATTGTATTCATCAGTAGTCTCGTAACGTGTTCTTTTGTTACATCAAACGAGGAGTTTCCTCTTGTGGACAAAGCCGTTCATATAAGTAGAAAAAGTATTTTAAAAACTATGAAATGATCTGATGCTAAGTAATAAAGTACTGAAATTTAAATTTGATACGCACAGTTGACCTAAAATCCAGTCCTTATTCCAATTTATGGCTAAAGTTTGTTTATACAAGACATGTTGAATATTACAGAAACGTATCAAGGGACAGGACGTTAAGTGGTTGCACATTTGGTTCAAGTGAGCGAAATGGTTGCAAACTTACAAAATGGCGGATATTTTCTGAAATCATCGCGTATTCGCTTGTTTATTTTATCAGGTAAGTGGGTTTCTATGGTATTTTGAACTCTATGGATATGTGCATGCATCAGTTCTATGTCTACGTCACACTCGGTTTTGCGTTTCAGCGTTGTAGATTTCGAATTCTTGAAGTTATTCAAGTTATAAAATGGTCATGTTCATGTTTTGATATTTGAATTACGTCGTTTCTTGCCGTTTTTTTTACATTCTAATGATCAAACTAGCCTGTTTTGGGGTCCTTTAACGAGACACAACAACTAATTGTGAAGAATTCTATAAACGTTTGGCTCTGCATGTTTTCGGGATAGTGCTATACCCAAATAAATCTTGTTCAAGATCTTTTTTGTTGCAAACTTGTACTTCCAGCAATTTCTGTTGCAAACTTTTTCTGAAAAAATAGTGTCCGACTCTCAGAGAATGTTTTTGTGCAACTCGTGTACATTTCTTTTCTTTTTAGTGTCGTACATTTTTATAGCATCAAGTGGCCCGTTGATATTTTAATATAACTGTTGATAAAAAAACTTATCATGTTTTCATGAAACCTGGTAGGAATAGGGTTAGTGTTCCTACATAATTTTAACATCTTCCCTGTTTATAGATTCAGCTGTCTAGATTGCAAGCAGAAATAAAATTAAACTTTCGGAGACATTGTCTATAGGTACATTTTGTCTTTTGGACCTTGTCCATCTATACACACTATACAGACAACGACTTTAACATGCAGTTGTTTTCTTTCAGATCTTTTCAGGTCTAGATGCTATGAACAGCAGACGCTATTATGACCCGAGAGCATGAACATGAATCTTCATTAGTTGAACAAACTGCGCTAACACGTATATCAGAAATAACCGTTAGGTAAGTGTTATTGGTATCAAAGACAATTTATAAAATTTTGTAAGCCTATTCTTATTTTCTATTCCTATTCTGAACTAACAATTTTAGCAACTTAAAGTCAGATACATTTTTTCCGTAATATTATAGTACACACAAGCAATGTTGGTTACCAACCAGTAATGAAAAGTAAATTAATTGCAGCGCCATAATACAGAAGATATGTAAGTATTGCTACAGAAATGAATGGCAAGGACAAACATTGAAATGCCGTTTATTTTCAAAATTTATTTTAATTGTTAGAAACAAAACAAAAGCGTCAAGTGTAACTGTGTATAATGTTGAATGTTCGGTTCTTTATATTATAAATTGTTAATTTTGCATTACATTGCAATATATTACACAAATTACCAGTGTTACTTTTTATTGCAGAGTCCAAGAGTTTAACCGAAGGGAAGGAAGCGTACCAAAGTATGGAACATTAAGAAAATTGAATGATATATCCAGAGGTGTTCAACCAGTTAAGTCACATTACAGAGCTGACGAGTCCACTAAGACTATATTTTGAGCGAACTCACAAATTAAAATACAGCGCAACAGTTACGCTGTATACAGTGGATTGAAATTGATAAACTATAACAAGAAAATGTTCGGCTGCGATTAAATCCGTCTTCTCTTGAAAATGAACAAACATAATTATGATGTTTTCTGTTGACTGCCACCACAAATTTAAATGCCAACTCTACTGTTTTCAATTTTGCCGTAATAAAGTTGCTTGTGTCCAAGACTACATCTTTTTGGATACCGTGCAACTTGGGGTTTGCCTTTTCCGAAGTTGTTTGTGGTACTTCTTCTTTCCATTTTTCCAATCAGAAACTTTAAACGACAAAATTAAGCACGTGATAAAATGATGGGAACTACATTAATGTTTCAGCAGATGTTTCACTGTAACATAGATGAGTTAAACATTTTATCTCAGTTTTACTCTCATTGTACATAGTCCATGTGTTTAATGTTAGTATCGAATTATTTATTGCTTTGATACACAGTAGTATGACTTATAAGATATTCAACGAGGACGATTTATGTTTCAGAAACAAAATATGAACTATGCCTCATGTCCGTAAAGGTGTATTTTACACGTATCTTATCACTAACACTCAATAGCCTTGTTTCGTATTATGATCATGTTATATCTCCACAAGATTGCGAAGGTACTATACCTTCTAATGAGTTCAAAACATTTTGCATCATAATCATATCTTAAGACTGGGATATATTTTTGTACATTTAATCTAGAAATGAAACATAACGTATGCATTTATATCATTATGTTATTACATCACTGTTGTATATAAATGTGTTGTTTTGTTTGTTTTTTCTAGCAAAACTACATGTACTAATATTTTACGAAAAACAATATCATGTATCCTGGTAGTTTGTTGTTTCATGTGACGACAAATGCGTTGAAGCACAAACCGTGAACGGGATTTCTTTTCGCAAATACCACATCCCATCGCTGTCTCAGTCTTGCGTTTTTGCCTGAAAAATAAATTGACCAAGGAAATACAGTACTGTAGATTTCAGATCGATTCAAATTAAAACATAAGTTTGCTATTTATTACTTTGATTATAATATTTCTTTTATGTAAGATATCTTTAACAAATTTTCTGTCAATTATAAATGCAGGTCAATGGAGATCGGAACTTAGAATTGGGACTAAGAATTGAGACTAGAACTTGTCAGATTATCCGGTTTGCATTAGGTAATTTCTTGGGCAAGATACACACAAGGCTAGTGCACACCATAGAAAAACATCGACCATATTATTTCACTGATCTTCCAAAATCACAAAAAGCTAAAAATAAGTCTCTGTTTTGTGCCTAAACGTCGTTATACGTAATCAGAAATAGAATTATGAAATTTTGTGCTATCTGCTGCAACTTGGGGAAATTTATGATTTGCCTCGTTAACAAGTTACACAATAAACATTCTCTGAGAGTTGGATACTGTTTTTTAGAAGAAGTTTGCAACATAAATTGCTTGAAGTACAAGTTTGCAACAAAAACGAGCTTGAACAAGATTTATTTGGGTATAGCACTATCCCGAAAACATGCAGAGCCAAACGTTTATAGAATTCTTCACAATTAGTTGTTTTGTCTGATTTAAGGGCCCCAAAACAGGCTAGTTTTATCATTAGAATGTTAAAGACGGCAGGAAACGACGTAATTCAAATTTCAAAACATGGTCATGACCATTTAATAACTCTAATAACTTCGAGAATTCGAAATCTACAACGCTGAAACGCAAAACCGAGTGTGACGTAGACATAGAACTGAGGCATGCACATATCCATAGAGTTCAAAATACCATAGAAACCCACTTACCTGATAAAAAAAAACAAGCGAATACGCGATGATTTCAGAAAATATCCGCCATTTTGTAAGTTTGCAACCATTCCGCCCGCTTGAACCAAGTGTGTAACCACTTCACGTCCTGCCCCTTGCGTAATACTTAGGAATAACGAGTATTTTACCGACAACGCTAGTCGTGATATAAGAACAAGTATCTTACCGGACCGCAGACACTGTCAAAACTCGTCTCTTTACATGTAAAGTCGTAATATGTAAGTAGTAACAACAATTTACTAGATGGCGGATGCTATACATGAAAACCGCGTGCGTCGTGTCTTCAAATCGTACGCAGTTCCAGCAGCCACAAAAGTGTAATAATTTATTACTTTTTGAGATATAGAATTAAAATTACTAAATATGTTATGCAACCTGTTAATAAAGTAACAAGAAATTGTAATCACACAATATGAGCCTCATTTGGGAAGTTTACGTCTTGGAGTGAAAAAGTTTGACAGTGTTTAAAAGCACACATTTAAGCCTACAAGCACGCGCAACGAATTACAAACTGAAATGTGGCATCAGTTTTTAGCAGAAAGTAACATTGAAAAAAACGGTTGTGTAAATACTGATGTCAGAAACAAATAAGTGACTAGCTGGGTATATAATATATAATATAGTAAAAATATATTGAAGCAATGAATCCGAAGCACGATGGAAGAAAAATAACCACTAAAGTCTTGTTTAATACGCACAGTACCAGTTTATGGAACCGCACGTTGTAGGTCGAAATTGGCAAGTACATTTTTCCGTTCATGGCCATAGTTCTTATTATATACTTACAGGTACGGTTTAACATGTACCGTGGCTTTGTCTGTCTGGTCTGGTGACAGTGAACTGCACGGCCGCTAGGTAAACTTATGTTCGCTATGTACACGGCCTACTTTGAATGGGAAATAAGTCGTGTTTACCACTTAACTTGTTTGTTTTCATTAACGTGATGCGGCTCATCTTCCAGCACATTCCAACTAGCCGTAACAGATGCAAATTGAAGATTTAAAGCAACAATGTCTTCTATTTGATATGGCATAAAGTCAAACAACTAGTCGTTACTTTGTTTACTCTGTGCGAACCGTTGCGGTTTGACAAGTTATCTAGACGCTTATTGACACAAGGAAAAGGCGTCTTCTTCCAAAACATCCGAAGCAAAATGCCCAGTGCACGTGCCGGAAGGACACATCATTTTATTTGACAGTACAATTTCAGTTGGTATCTCGTATTTTACGGTGGACGGATCGATTGGGTCGATTCCTTTATACAAGTTTGAATAAAGAAACAAACAGCTTAAAGTATCACATTTTATTTTAGCTCACAAATTCAAATAAACTTGACATCTCATTGTATAATTTTGCCTGGCAGTGGTTGCGCTCGATACATCTAACTTTATTTTTTTTATACTTTGTACTTTACAAATGCGCGTGTTAAATGGATGTAGTAATGCTATTAAAAGAAATTGGGAAATCTGTCTTGAACTAAATATATTTTGCGTACATGTAATTATTATAAGGCAAAATTTACAGTTTTGTTTTAAAGTAAACTTTTCACAAACTTTACAATTTCCAAGTCCATATCTGTCAAGATCTATATAAAATTTTCTTCTTGTGCAATAAGGTTATACGAAACCTATTTAAATGAAAACTAAGAAGGTGTTTTGAAGAAACCTATGTCGAGCAACGCAATTTCACATCTTAAGGTAGTTCTGCACGTTCGGATAAAATTGTTTCTATAATATAGAATTTTATTAAACCCTGATTTTTCAAAACCTCAGAACATTTTTAGAAAATTCACCAAATAAAAAAGATAGGGCCGTATACTTGATTTTTTTTTTTTGCTAGACTGATTTGAAAAAACTAGGACCTCACGCAAATTTTCATAATGGAAGTCTATGGAAAAATCATAATTTTTATAACATTTTTGCGAATAAAATTTTTCTACAATTTAGGTTTTAATGAGACTTCTCACAGTCGTAAATAAACATATGACCTATAATATGGTGCAATAAAATGTATAGGTCCGTGTGCTTGTTATTGAGATATTTGCCCATGATTAAAATGATCCACACATTTCAAGCTGGTTTTAAGCCATTATTTTGAATTATTTAACGTGTCACATGTTTTAATATCATATCTTAACTTTAGAAAGAAAGTAACATTGCCATTTTAAGGTATTAGGTCACTAATAGTAATGTTTACAAAATGGCCTTTGCTTGGTATATTCTGAAAGGTAACCGTGTTTTGCACTATTTTGCAAATTTTAAACATTTTTACCATGCCGTTTTTTATAAATTTTGAATAACTTATGGTATCTCCTCAAGCTCAAGTAGAGACAAATTTCAAAGTGATAGCCACTATCCAAAACGTTTGCAGAGAACTCATTTTACCATTAATTTCAAGAAACATCAAACTATTGGTAAACAATTATAAAACACAAAATAAAAATGTCAATATCATTTTTATACGGTGCCTCAAGTAAACGGATTTAATGAGACATAATTCATACTTCAACATTGAAAAAATAAGGTCGAATGCTGTGTGTCTGTTTTGAATTTTGCTTACTCCATTTAAAAATAACCTAAGGTAAGATGTAAAACCTACCTAAATTTCTTCCACAATATATAATCTAAGAGTGAAAGCAAAATAGAGAACTTTCACCGGCTGTAACTCAATATTTTTAAAGATGTGTAACTGTACCCCTTCTGTTTAAGTAGTAAATTCACTTTGAACACCAAGAAATCGCTTATAAGATTCATCTTTTTCCATTTTTATACAAAAAAATCAATAATAAGTCTTGAAAGAAGTAAAAACTTACTAGTAAAAAAGGAAAATAAGGAGAAAAAAAATTTGGTCCCAGTAGGGCTTGAACCTACGCACCCCTAAGAATTGCAGTAAAAGTAGGTTTATGGTAGGAATTGAATACTCTTCAAAAAGAAGGTTCTCTATTAGTGATCTAATACCTTAATAAACTTATTCATTACGCCGAACCCAAGCTTTATTCTATGTTACCCGGATAAATGACGTTACCCCATCACTTCCGGTTTATCAAACGTGCAGAAGAACATCATAATCATGCAAACATTTTTTTTCCGAAATGAATTTGTGAACATAATTCAACAGTGAGCACATGTTTTTTTTCAGTTTAAACTTACAATATTTTTGGTCGATCGATATAATCGTGTGCATATGTGTTCTAAATGATTTGTTTGACTAAATGTCTATGTTAATTATCATTATTTTAAATGGCAAAAAAATGCTTCAATTTATGAATTACATCAAGGCATTTTTTGTTCGCAATAGGAAAGTTAAGTTATTCATTTGGTGCAATCGTGATTACATGCAGCCTTACGAAGGAAATGTAAGAGCCAAGTCTCTAAAATATGCGAGAAGAAAACTTTTTTTATAAAGGACGGAACATATTTTGACATTATGAACACACATCATATTATTATGAAATGAACACAACCACTTTTCATAACAACTTTTGTCCAAAAAATCATCATCCTCTAATGTCCGGCTTCTTTGGTCTAAAATGAACATATCTCGTGAGCATAGAAACAATAGAAGGCATCTGTTTAATGTCCTCGGTAAATTCCTCGTCTGAGCAAGATTCGAACTCATAAGCCACCATCCTGTTTACTTGTGTCAACATTTGCATCAGTTCCATCTTGCTTCCGTAGTTTTCAATAACTATACACAAAGCCTGAATGTACCAAGTTCCGTCTTGGTTGTTTCTCCAGGAATAGTACCCTAGAAATGCAATCAGTCTTTTGTAATATTTTGAAAACCAAAAACTAATTTAAAATGAGTTAAAAAAAAAGTAAAATTTTTATTAACTCTTGATAATGAAATTATAAACAGTAGACTTTGTACAAACAAAGTGCGAAGGTATTGAGACTGTTCAATATACTGTACAGTCCTTTATCATATGTTCAGTTTAAACATACTTAAAAGTGAAGCTTATGTTTAAGTTATTTTGCCAAAAAGATATGTTGTAAGATAATGTGCTTTTTAATATTGCTACGGTCGCCCATGTTAGCCTCACGTTTAAGAACCGGGTTCGAATCCCGCCTTAGGCACTTGTGATTTTATCATCATAAAAGCTATCCTCTTCAATTTCCGTTACGCTCTTAAGTCGTAAGAATATATATGTGTGCTACCGCGTAGATATTATGAAAATATTTTAGGCATGGGACTTCTTATTTTACCTGGTACTGTTGAATATGAGAAAAGAAAATCTGCTTCAACTGGTACCCTCCTGCTTGCTATATGCGGTGATGGCGAACCGTTAATCCCAAACCGAGAGGGAGAGGCACGTTTTTCTCCAAAGATGGACGTCCGCCTGTCTGTACATGCCTGAAATATGGACTGCATCACGTGACTTATAGTACGAGAGCAGAGTAATAAGACGCCGTATCATATTGTTTTTTGTTTTTTTTTTTCGTTTTTCTTTTTTTTTTGTTACGTGAGTACTATTCGTTTTTCAAAGTAGTAATTTTTATTTCAAAATGATATAATCAGTTATTTTACCTTAAATATTTGAAAATGTCAATACTCCATCCGTTATACATAGCTTAAACGTAACAAAATATGACATTTGTAAATATAATTTTTTAAATGCGTATCAAAGTTTGATAGAGCAAAATAAAACAATAAATTTCATGATTTTTACTGAAATATAATGACATATTATAGCCTGATAAATCCTTTTTTTTTTAAATTGTGTGAAACCCAGATATAGTTTACACTATTTTACGCGAAAGAAAATGAATTATATGCAGTCGATTACGTTGTATTCTTATCAAAAATGTGTTTCAGTAAAGAAACAGACCTGTTTAAACAACTCAGAAAACATCAAAAATTAAGATTACACGCTCAACTACATATTACAGACGAAAGAACTATTTTATTTAACCTTTTTAACACCAACACTGTGATGTAAAGACAGTAAGTGTATCTTTGCGCATTGCTCTTGACGTTGTGATGGAAAATTGTGTACAGCTAAGTCTAAAAAATAGGTCTTTACATGTAAAATGGAATTATTTTTCACCCATAAACACTAGAATTTGCCTTTTCACCAATGACTTTGCTATTTGAGAAAATATTGCATCTGGCATTCACTCATGGAAAGATATTTCGTTGTTACACAGAAACAAACAAATGTCCTCTATATCATTACTTGCTGAATACGAGTCCTGCCTTTGATCTAGTCACATACCAGTTAAAAACTCAATTTAAAACCTTATTACCTGAATAAAGAAGAGTTTTGGTTTTCCAACAAGAGTAGGGCATTTATCTCCCTTGAATGGCAGAGTGAGCATTTCTAGGGGAACTAGCTTGTCTGTTGCATATATGTAGCCTTCTCGGCCGTGGCTCAGAACAGCACACCCAAAACAATCACAATCGGAATGATCAGATGATGCAACTGAAAACAAAATAATGACAGTAATCGCATCTATACGATATGATATAATTATGATATAGTCATGAATAATAGATCGAGTAGCTAGTTTTAGACTGTTGTAAAGTCTTACGTATATTGACAGTATAATTACATGATCAGATATGAATCAAACGCATTTTCAGTTATTTACCAATTTGTTTGTGTTTTTATCTAAGTTTATTTATAGTAACTGTTGCCAACGGTAACACATACATGCTAATATCAAGGCGAATGTGACACGTGTAAAACAGCTATACAACTGTTTCTTTTCTGATTTCTAGTCAAATTGTTGGAGCGGGTGAGGATGCTGGGGGCTGATTGAAAAATCCTGATTATGTAGTCCGGCGTCTTACTACGGAACCACTACGTCCGTTGTCTATCCATTTGAAGCATCCCTATGACATGTTGTTTTAGCTTTTTAAAAATTACATATCTTGCGAATCAAAGCACGCTTTTGGCTCCGAGCATTACAGAAATTCATTAGAAATTATTTGCATGCCAGTAAAATATGCAAGGACGGGGAAGACCGTAATTAAAGTCTATTATAATCATAACAATAAATATACGTCAAGAGAATTTATGTAAAAGCATGCAAGCATTTTATTATTCAAGTCATACTTGATTGGATTCAGTGTTGTTATACTTTCTGGTCCTTTGGGATCATAGAGTCCATTCAATACATGTGTAATAGAGTTCCGCTTAAGCCGGTGCTTGGGGCGTGAGGGGTGTTGCACTTTCCATTACCTCTCGTAAACAGACTCAGTCTGCTATTTTTTGCTTGGTTGCATTCTATGCTTCTAATGTATCTTCTTACAGATTTTTTTTCCACTAAAATAGTTCTGCGGTCCAAAACAGCCTGTTTAGATATGGCGTAAGAATATTGACTTTATCACGAAGAGACCGTAACCTCGTTCATTAAGCTGCTAATCAAATCTCAATGTTTTTGTTGAGATTTCTAGGACAGGAATAATTACGTTCGTCCAAAATTGGAAATCTCCAGAAATCAGCTTCATTCATTCTCTAATCATGATGGCCTTCCAACAGATATTTTCAGTATATTTGAATTTGTCAATATATTTCATTAACAAGTTTATTTGGTTTTCCTTTCCAAATTATTTACATTTTCAAGATCAAGACTGATCTTAGACAACATGCGCATATCACATACCGTTTCCTTTCATATAATGGCTATATTTTCGTTGCAACGAAACGTAATTTCTATATTTATACTGGCTTTTCTAGAACTATCTCAGTATCCTTTGACAGTGACGTCGGTATCATTTGGAGATATAATAAATGCAGCTAAATACTGAAAAAGACTACTTATCAATCTCGCAGAAGCCAAAACATAAAATTTACAATAACTTGCCTATAGTAATTTTTATTCAGTATGTATACGTTAGCGCGGCATCATCAAGTTAACTTCCGCAAAAACCGTTTCACTTTCAATTTCTGAACATTGTTGCTAATTTTTTCATTCATTTTGACAATTTAATGAAAAATTGACACTGAAGAAACAATGCTGTTGTTGTTGTTGTACATTGTTCAAAATGTAAACAAACAGCATATTTCAACAATTTTTAATTTTTTAAATTCTATCATGTTTTTGCAAGCATAATGAATTTTCACATCATTATATAAGACATAATCTATTTTGCAATTTTCAAAAATCATATTAATAAAACACAACTTTATTGAGGACTAATAGGCCCACCTGGGAACTATATTAATTTGTTGTTGGTAGTGGTGTAGATTATACGAAATGTAATCCAACGGCATATTTCAACAGGGTTGAGTATTATATACTAAACATGCATAGTGATTTAATTTTCATTTATGCCATGTCATGAAAACTAATATCTTTTTCTTCTATTTTCAGAAGTCACATTCCTGAAACAAATCTTAAGAAAACCATTTGAGCATCCTTTAAAATTCGCAACCATACTATAACAACCTTTTCTAGTTTCTAAAAGAATTCCATGACCTTCTCTTGAAGAAAGTTTTATATCTTTATTTTTGCTTGTACAAAATCCTTCTATTGAAGTTGTAAATGATATGTAAATTTGTCCTAATATGTTCGACCGCAAAACGTCGGTCCAGACAAAGATATTTTACACACAGATGCTAATGGTACTGCAGTGGGTCTCAGTGGAAATGAACGTTATTTTCACTCTGCATTTAATTTAAACAAAGAGGGTTTAAATTGCTTAAGAATAATGTTCTTGTCTTTATAAGCATGATAATGGTCGTTTACATTATAGGAGTGTATTCAAATTACTTAAATTGTCTACAATTATGACAAGGCATGCATATAAATTGCTGTCAGGGCATAAACAGTCTTATAGCATCTTAAACCCGTCAAGAAGAAGAATTCTTAACAATTCGTCTGGAAATGATTGTGCCTCAGATATTTATGACTGCAGCCAATGTTTCAAGCATCAAAACATGCATTCAGCCCTATCTGAAGTATGTCATCTAATGTCTGAGATTATTGTTATTCCATGTATTCATTTGGAGCAGCTGCTGTTTAAAAGAAAGTTACCTACCCAAGGAAATGTATAAGCCTTTGGCAAGACAAATAGTAAGTCTTATCTATACCCCTGATAAGCCCGCCCGCCCGCTTAGCTCAGTAGGTAAGAGCGTTGGTCTACGGATCTCGGGGTCGCGAGTTCGATCCTCGGGCGGGGCGTATGTTCTCCGTGACTATTTGATAAACGACATTGAATCTGAAATCATTAGTCCTCCACCTCTGATTCATGTGGGGAAGTTGGCAGTTACTTGCGGAGGACAGGTTTGTACTGGTACAAAATCCAGGAATACTGGTTAGGTTAACTGCCCGCCGTTACATGACTGAAATACTGTTGAAAAACGGCGTTAAACCAAAAACAAACAAACAAACAAACTACCCAGTTTCATAAGCTTTCATAACATTTTACTGAAAAAAAAAACTTGTATAAATCTCAGATGTAATGAAACTGCAGCATGGATTTGCTATAATTTTATCTTAAGATTTACTTTTACTTACTTTCTTGCATAAGTTTGGTCATACGTGCGTACGTGACGTCATCATATCTTCGCACCTCAAAACCAGTATCCTGAAACCTTTCTTCAAGTCTTTCAGCATCTACATCTGTACCCTCGCGTTCGAGCTGTCCCGTTGATTCAAGAAAATGTTTGTTGTTAAAGATTAAAAAGACTCCCCGACGTCTGTAGTTGAAATTGTATTCGTTCGGTTCCGACGGTGCTCCAGGACGAACATGGTGCTTGTCTTTGTCTGCACTGAAAAATACAAAATTAATATTATCTTTAAGCTATTACCCTGTTAAACTTCTATAATGAACTTGTCCGTCCTTCAATTTGGACAGTACTATTAACTGTTAAAAGGGGTGCCTACCAAACAGATATTGACTGAATGGCAAATAGTGCAGATCTTTGTCAGACTCCACAGATGTGCATCGTAGATTTGTTTCAGTAGCATGCGAGGGTAAAATCTTGTAAGGTTTTAATGTTTTTTTGTAGCAATTGAAGGGAACATCTTTTTTCTGTTATAAAGTCAATGTTTATGTTGATTATGAAGTTTGACTTTCCGAAAGGGGTTACATTTGTATCAAAATCTTGAAATACTTGAACTTCAGTCAACTAGAATGCTAAGCCTAATTTGCATCTTTGTACAGAAAGTATTGCCAATTGAAGTTGAATCAAACAAGCGAGTTTAAATAATATCAATATCTGACCAGCTGTCTTTAAAAGTTAATGTCTTATTAACCTCACCAGTAAAGTATTAGATTCGCATTTCAAAGTAAAATATTTGCATTTAAATATTATAATAGTATGTGATATTATGTAATCATCTGATTAATCACGAAGTCAACGGTTCGTGTATCACATGACGTGATTGTTGACAAAAGCATATCCTTTGTAACAGCATGACAATTTCTAAACAGAAGGATCAACAAAAATGTTTCCCATCAGACTATTTATGTGTATGCTGATATACTCTGAATAATCTGTGATTGCATGATGAAACTAGACTTTTGTTTTTGTTCGCTTCAAATGAGCAAAGCTCTTATGTCTATATATAGATATGGATATAAGAGCTTTGTTCAGTTTAAGCGAACACAAACAAAGTTCTTTGTATCGTCTAACATCCCAACGTTAGATTTTTAGATCATATTTGCCTTATTTGGTAAAAAAGTACTCTATATCTGATTTAAAATTTACTTTTTAAATTCGGACTTTTTACTGATAGTTTTACTGATACCCAACACTAGTCATTATTACATACTCGTTTCTATTCCCCGTTAAGTTACACTGGTACCGGAAACGTCAATATTTTCCCATATACTGACGACTGACTTTCATATCGGGTGCGTGACGTAATTTAGTGTGTGTTGTTGCACTATTTTTTTTTTATTTATTTCAGTATTGTCAATGCTATTCAGGCTATTGAACTAATTCATGATAGGAACATTATATTCATACTTGTAGATGCGTATGTAATAAAAAGTTTATTATCTTTGCATCGGAAAATATGCACTCTTCTTTAGCGGAAGAATATTGCGCTCCTAAAGTCGCGCAATATTTCCGCTAAAGAACTCGTGCATATTTACCGATACAAAGCTAATAACCTATAATTATTGTACACAAACTACCACAATGCATTAACATTTTCTTTGGTAAAAATAGGCTTTATACATTTACATAACATGCCTCTCCGAACCAATATGTTCAGCAAAATGTATAATATAAGCAAGCAATCAATGAGGCAATGATGAATTCAGTAATTGTAAAGGAAATCCCAGTCGGTTAACAATCACCCAAACTGGAAGTATTTTCAAAACTTGCGTACCACATACAAATATCCATTAAGATATAACTAACAAAAGTGTGTTAGGTTATTTTTCAGACAGGAATTAAGATCTCTTCAATGTAATTCTATTAAATTCGTGATTGTGATACGACGTAACTGGCTAAGTCTGCGATAAGTTAATATGTGTACATTGCTCTCGCGCTTCCGTTTCTTTGATCAAATTACGAGTACCTGTTACGTTGCAAAATTACTACGTGATAAAAGCCTGCAAGGCAAATGCTATCCAACAAAGTAAATATTTCCTCTCAAAATACGCTTCATATTGAGAATTTACTTTCTAGTGTTGGTAGTTCTGAACACAATTTTCATTATTCTTTAATTTGGTGATCGGATTTCTAACAAGTAAACTGAGAATACAAAGAACATGAAGAACAAAGTTCTCAGCGCTTATAACTAGAGCGAACCTATGTAAATTGATATCTGGTATATAAAACCTGTAATTGTAATATTACATATTTTCTAGTCAATTGACTTGTTAAAGCAATATGTAAGCGTTATCTAATGCCATATCAAATAATAGTTAGTTTCTAGGGTTCAATTATTGACTCTGCAAATATAAGTATTCGACAACAGCCAAATGTTTCTACCGCAAATAAAAAATCTTCGTACTTAAGAAGTTGGAATGAATAGCAAAGCATCATTTTATGGATTTTATATTCGAAAGAATATTCTATGAATTTTACTGCACATCTGCCCTTGAAATGTGCAAACGTCGGATCGATGGGTTGTAACTGTTGAACAAACAAACAAACATCCTGCATACACGCACAGATAAGCTGGTACAATATTCATAGCATATTACATCACATTAGCCATATAAAAATATATAATTTCTAGGGATTTTGTCTCCGATATTTATGATTATCAGCGTTTTATTATTTATATGTAATCTAATATTCCCTGTACAGTATTGTTGTAAGAAAGTGCACCCGCAATGGCACTCTGCAATTTTCTATGATTACGTAATAATCCCGTTATGAAATTCGGCATTCTTCGTACGTGCATAATGTAAATGTAGCTGAAAGCGCACTCGACTCTCCGAAACTTGCCGACGGAGAATACGTAAATTTCTGAATGTCATTATGGATCAAATATCATTTGTTTTAACGGGAAGCAAAACACAATATCTGAAACAAGAGATAACAACATCAAGTTGTCTTTTATTATCTGATTCATTTAAATGACATATAATGTGATCGCGTACCATGGTGCACTCAATGTTGGTGCATTTTCTGATCGTTTGGGATGATGGGGATCAATTCAATGTCTGCATTTAATCGAATTCCTGGAAAGCTTTTGTTCGTTTTATTACCTCTGATCAGAAGTCGTCTGCCATTATTCTGGTTGGGCGCCTTCTGTGCTTCTAAATAATCATAATATATTTTCGCTGTTACAATCACGTGTATACAAGTTTTACGCTAGTACGTTGGATACGGTGAAATATTCTGCTGTTCACAATTCATTTTTTTCGATTTATTAATCGGGCTGCTTGATTAGAATTTACGTATGTATTGTTTTCAGATAAGTTTTTATCCCGTTATGAATATGTTGTTACAAGTTGTTTTATATATTCATATGATATGTAGGTTCGAGGGCAGAATAACGACAACAGGAAAAAAACATGATAGTAATGATAAAGCGGTAATCATGAGTTCTAATCTGATACATGAATATATGTTCGTTAATACAGTCTTAATTTATCACGCAAAAAATCTCGCTTTATCCCATTAAACTACATAATTTCAAATGTCAATAAGTTCAAAACACACAATTCAGACATCTAAGACTTCCTGTCACGTATCAAATATAGCAGAATGGGCGATTACGCTTAATTGTCGTTTGACGGCGGCAATTACCTTTGTGCGGAAATTAAGTTTGATTTAGAGATTATTTGAGGAAAATTCGTAAATCGCTAAAAATAATCGTGTTAACCTTTTAAATACAAAAAGACTATGACGATGCAAGAAATGGTTTCTCGCGGTCTTTTAGTAGCTTGTATTTTGCTAACAGTTAAAATATATTAACTACGAATTTATATATTGACGAAGAAACATGATATTGTTAAATGTATATTAGATCCATATACTGAAAACATGGTCAGTTACTTTGTATAGCTTATGTAAACTTAAAACTAACAAGTTTATGTGTATTTACAGTATTAGCAGTACTAGGTTTGAAATAGTACACAATGTATATATATGTATAGCTAAACTCAGTATCACTGTGTACTGCCATAAAAACTGGCCATTTTATTATGAACATAGCTCTTTATACATGTATAGATAAACTCAGTATCACTGTGTACTGCCATAAAAACTTAATTATGAACATAGCTCTTTTTATATAATTTAATATATATATTTTAATAGGAAAGTTAAATAAAATAGATAAGGTTTTTATAAACTTGAAGTAAATACCAAAAGATAAAATACGCACATTTGGCATCTTTTACGTTTACTTATCTAAATGCATACAATATTCTAGACTGTGTAATACATGTATTTACATTATCTGCGTTATTACAGTCAATTACAAACTGTCAATATGTATTTGACAACTTGCATTGTCTTTTATGTTGCCGCCACTTGAATTGAGACAAATGTGGAATAACAAAATTAGTGCTAGTACATAAATATTATCAGGACGTAGAACTGTAATAATACGACCTTTAATACGACCTTGGAATGAATATTACCTTGATCTTATCTATGAGTGTCTTGTTAGAGACCGGTTATATTTTTTGTTTAGACCCTTGCCGCAAAACAGGAATATGCTATCCTTAAATAATGCGATGATTGTATTTATTACTTTAAATTTACATTAACATAACAATACAGTTTTATGTAATAAAAGTTTAAGTAGATTAACCACTGTCCTGCCACGAAGTATCTGATAAAGAAACATCAATTTGAGCTCGGCTTCTGTCTAGCTGTACTTTCAATCTCAGTAACACATAAGCAATAACAATCTGTTTCCTTGATGCGTTTTACCGTTAAAACGTCATTAACGCTACATAACAGAGCACCTCCTCGAAGAGGGTGAATCAATAAAACACAGAGCTTTTATTTATAACAGTATTGAAGTATTTATGAACATACTGCCTCAAAGAGACAATTCAGAAAATGCGTTCACTTTGTCTCTGCTATCATCTGTTTCAAATAGCATTTATATTCTTAAAAAAAGGGTCTTATCGATATATTAGGTAATACATGAACCTTTGTGAAAAGTAGTGTAGATTTGATTCAAATTAGCTCTAAACCTTAACAAATAAACAGACAAAATCAATATTTAAGACGACTGCAAATACTTTGTTTTACTACATACTTATATAAATTATGTCAAAAATACGACTTGTATTTCACAAGTAAAAACGAACAGGCAGAAAAAAAAATCTGTATTGTACCTTTTGTTTACAAGAAACGTTTTTGACAAGTGAACAATTGTATAAGACTGGTTCCGATCATGGTCAAAATACGAACAGGCGTGCAAGAAATCAGTTCCCCGTCAATAGTAGCAGCGAAACCTTTAACGATATAACAAAAGCAATGTTACTGAATGTCACTTGAAATGGTCCATACTGAAAGCATATTGATTCCAAAACCTTCTTAATTGATTCCGTTATGGTAAACATTCGTCAATATATCATTCAGGTTTTTATGTTCCTACCAAAACTTGTAGAAATATGAACATGCACTGCAAAGTGTTTATGATAAATCAGTATAAATATTCCCATATTGTTTTAATGAATGTTTAAAAACCAGAGCATTTATTTACTTTTTCATAACGCAATAAATTCACAGTAACATAATCCATTATGATAACTGAAAAAAAAAAAGTTATCAGAGGACATTATTTAAATGTATGATCATTACATGAGTAAATTTGTATTTTGACATAACTTTATCATGTTCTGACTTGATCTATGTTCAAACTATGTCTTATGAATCCATAGTCTCTTTATAAGAAAAACCTACTGTTTTGTTCGCCTTTTCCATAACAATATCTCTTCAAAAGGAAGACAGTGCCGTTCCTCTTACGCACCATTCTAACTTAATGTCCTATGTTAGTAAAAGAAACGCGTGACATATTTAAAATAGCTTGATTAGTTTTGATTTTTCAGCAAAAACACTTTTCAATTGTTAAATGCAGCCATTTTGGGTACCAAACAGTTTTTAAATTTATACTGTTGCTCTATTTGTTAATAAAAATGTTGCACAAATTTCAGGATATTTCTTTCCGCATAAAAATAGCTATTTCCTGTAAAAATAGATTTAAAATTTTTATTTCTGAAATGGTTGTTTGTCCCAAGTTTTACACATGGGAAAGTACATTTATGGACATAAAATTGATATTATTCAATATACTTCCTACCCCAACGACCTCTAGAACAATGCATAACTTAGATCTAGATCTTGCACAATAAAGTAGAAATTTATGAAAAACTCTGTTACGAATTATAAGGACCAAACAGTAAATGTTAAGTTAAGTTACCGGAAACCTTAAAATAACGGCAATGAACATGAAAATAGGAAACACACACTCAGAGTGATAAAAATATTTCGTGAACAACAGACATGTATGTCTAACTGTTTTCGCTATGTATAGTCTAATGGTAAGTAGCAGAAATATTACAGCCATTTCATTAATTTTGTATTATAATGCGAATCAAACATTAACTTTCTCCTACAGAATAGACTAGTCACTAGACTGATAAAAGTATTTCTATATTTTTTCCTTTTTTGACAAATTCAATTTCATAGTGACAAAAGCCAGTCTATTTTAGAGATTTTCACACAGGACTGATGTTGAAATTATCAATCTAGTACAATCCGAAATGCTCTCAGAGAGATGATTGGCACCTATGGCTATTAGATTACCCATGGATAATTTGGTACATCATGCTAGTGGTCAAGTGTAACGCTGCTGATCATAAATCTGTTTACCTAGTAACTGATTTTTAATGGTGATAACTGAAGAACCATTCTCATCTAGAATAAACCATTTTGCTACTTTTGAAATCTTGATGTGTCATCTTGCAAATATATTTATTAACAATAATAATGTTAATTTTATTTAAAGGATAATTCTAATCAGTAAAATACTGATACTAAAGAATGGATTTTAAAAGTTTATTACAGCATGTCATTGTCAAAAGCACATTTTAAAAGATATGTTCAATGAGTTCAAGTTTATTCAAAGATAAAGAAATTGCTTTGTATAATATGTGGCAAAAAAGAAGATTATGATTGCTACCATATAAAACTTTTCAAAGGTGTTAATAAAACCGAGACTTATTGTCCCACTGGAAAGCCAGTAGATATAGACAAAATTATGAGAAAGCTGTACCAAAATTAAAAAAAAACACATGTGTCAGCAAAAAATGATTTCTATTCAGTGACCAAGCACCACACTGCAGTCACTGCAGCACCAAATAAAAAAGACCTTTTATTTTCTTAACAAAGATTGACAAATAACAAAACTATTGAAGGTTGTTGCATATATAGAAGGCTGGTGCACCATTCTTATTGCCAGATATCTAATGCTAATCGCTAAATACAATATTCTTGCTGTCATAATATGCAAAAATTTCAAATATCTAATGTTTGTAATGCTGAAAGATAATGCTAATTGTCCTTTGATTTTATAAAATAAAGATCTGCATCATGTTTCATGTGTCTGATTTGAAACATGTTCTACCAATTGTCATGCCAACATCGAACAATGCATGTTAGCATTCAGCTTTGTATGGTGCGCCATGCTAATTGCTGAATGTCAATTTTAATGCTAAATGCCAATAACCTTATGCTAAATACATATTATTTAATGCTAAATGCCATTTTTAGCCCACCATCATCAGATGGTGGGCTATTCAAATCACTCTGCGTCCGTGGTCCGTGGTCCTAACGTCCGTCCTTCGGTCCTTCCGTCCGTTAACAATTTCTCGTTATCGCATCTCCTCAGAAACTACCGGGGGATTTTGACCAAACTTTGTCAAAATGATGTATTGGTACCCTAGTTGTGTCCCCCTGAAAATCAGACTGGTTCAACAATTTTTAGTGAGTTATGGCCCTTTGTTTATTTCTATAATTTACATAGATTTATATAGGGAAAATCTTTGAAAATCTTCTTGTCCAAAACCACAGTGCCTAGGGCTTTGATATTTGGTATGAAGCATCATCTACTGGTCCTCTACCAAGATGATTCAAATTATTTCCCTGGGGTCTAATATGGCCCCGCCCCGGGGGTCACATGGTTTATATAGACTTATATAGGGAAAAACTTTGAAAAACCTCTTGTTCAAAACCACAGGGCCTAGGGCTTTGATATTTTGTATGTGACATCATCTAGTGGTCTTCTACTAAGATTGTTCAAATTATACCCCTAGGGTCAAGTATGGCCCCGCCCCGGGGATCACATGGTTTACATAGACTTATATAGGGAAAATCTTTGAAAATCTTGTTGTCCAAACCACAAAGCCTAGGGATTTGGTATTTGTAATGTAGCATCATCTAGTGTCTCTACCAAGTTTGTTCAAATTATCCCCCTAGGGTCAAATATGGCCCCGCCCTAGGGTCACATGGTTCATATAGACTTATATAGGGAAAAGCTTTTAAAATCTTCTTGTCAATAACCTACAACATTCAAATTTGGACCACATGTATGGTTTTGAATGGCAAGATGAACCTTGACATGAGTTGACCTTGATTTTGACCTAGTGACCTACTTTCACATTTCTGTAGCTACAGTCTTCAAATTTGGACCACATGCATAGTTTTGTGCACTGAAAAAAACTTTGACCTTGACATTGACCTAGTAACCTACTTTCACATTTTTGAAGGTACAGGCTTCAAATTTGGACCACATGCATAGTTTCGTGTTCCGAAATGAAATTTGACCTTGCTTTTGACCTAGTGACCTACTTTCACATTTCTCAAGCTACAGCCTTCAAATTTTGACCACATGTATAGTTTTTTGTACCGAAACAAACTTTGACCTTTACATTGACCTAGTTACCTTACCTACTTTCACATTTTTGAAGGTACAGGCTTCAAATTTGGACCACGTGGATAGCTCTGTGTTCCGAAATAAAATTTGACCTTGGTTTTGACCTAGTGACCTACTTTCACATTTCTCGAGCTACAGCCTTCAAATTTGGACACTTGCATAGTTTTGTGTACCGAAATGAACTTTGACCTTAAGATTGACCTAGTGACCTACTTTCACATTTCTGTAGCTACAGGCTTCAAATTTAGACCACATGCATAGGATTGTGTACCGATACAAACTTTGACCTTGACATTGACCTAATGACCTACTTTCACATTTTTGAAGGTACAGGCTTCAAATTTGGACCACATGCATAAATTTGTGTTCTGAAGTGTAATTTGACCTTGATTTTGACCTAGTGACCTACTTTCACATTTCTCAAGCTACAGCCTTCAAATTTGGACCACTTGCATAGTTTTATGTACTGAAAGTCAATAAGTCTTGAAATTTGGAACACTCAAAAATGGCACATTGGTGGGCGCCAAGATCACTCTGTGATCCATTGTCTATTAAATTATTTGTAATTTAGCATTTGGCGATTAGCATGGCGCACCGTCCTTCCACAGTATTGATTTGCCATCGCATTTGACAATTATGACTCAATGTTTAAGATTTAGCATTTGGCACTAAATATTTTGCATTTGGCATGTGGCATTTTTCAAATGAAAGGGCGGAGTTATAATGTTAACCAGCGCTTAAAATTTCAAATAATATTACTTTATAGTATACATAAGATTTTCAGCCATCTCGTCCTCTCTACACTTGCGATTTATTGAACAAATGCATGTACTTTATAAAGTATATGCAACCTAAATGTTAATATGTAGAGTTACCTTTTCAACACCAATACATTTTGAAACCACATGTCTCTATTTAACATTATATTTTTCACAAATCAATTATTTTTAATTTAAAACATTTGGCTCTGTAATCTTTACTAGTGATTATACTAGTATGGGGTTTTCTTGATTTGTATGGTAGTAGATAACTAACTGGAGTTAACTTAAGAATAAAAGTAATGCAACAGACGAAATTTGCACAAAGAAGAGACATACAAGAATTATAAGCTTAAATGTATTTCTAACTTTGAGACGTTTCTATCTTCTGCAGAAATACCAATTTTGATGTGAAAAATGTGCTTTCATGTATTTACATAGAGATTTTTAAAGCTAAAAATTCCTTTCAGAAAAGCCATATACCTTCTAACAGAATACATGATAACAAGAAATGAAAGCATTCTGTCCGAATATTCTCAGAACAAGATTGCAGATTTATGTGTCTGTACTTGTGTTTCACTGTCCTTCAAATACAACACTTCAGTATGCATTATTCAGCCCCTGAACCTGGATATTCATTAATGCACCAAGAGGTGATACCACTATATTATATGTGCATTCCGTCTATTGAAGTTCAAGGTTTTAACACAAATATCGCAAAAGCTAACTTTTTCTGCAACCAGTCCGGGAGCGGGAGGGTATGTGTGTGGGGGTGGGGGGAGGGGCGGGGACACATCTGTTCTACTCCTTTATTGCTCAATTACTGCTTAATTCCTTATGTCCATTTAATGACAAGCCGTAGGAATGTGCTTTCAGATTTTCCAATCTAGTTGCAAGTACCAATACAGAGAAATGAAAATTCATTTCTTACAAAATTTCAACTCAACTGACCCCTGCAGTTGTAAATCCCAGCTACCAGATGGTCTCAATAAATTGCGTAAACATGTGGCAGTAAACCAATGATCTCTATCAGTTAGGCTGTGGTCAGTTCTTGACATTGATTGATAACAAACCTAAAAAGAGGTTTGTGAATTTTCGGATTGTAGTAGACTATGATATTGGACATAGGATATAGACTGGCTCAGTTCACTACATTCAATCAAAAAAATATAAAAAGATATATCATAGTCTAGGAGCTAGTCTACCTACAGAACAATGCATGCAGTGATGTAAAACTTGCTTTTAACGAAATGACATAGACACGGTATAAATTACGTCCAGACAATGTGACTATATTCTCTTAATCAATGAATTTCACGCTTTATAGAAATAAAACTATTTCACCGAGTTTTCAAGAGATCACCTGATGCTTTTACATTGGATACAATTTATATTTAACTACTAACGCTTCGCCAACAATATAACAGCTGATGGTGAAACTCTGGGATGTACCGCCCTGTTCAATACGCGCAGTACGTGTCACGTAGAGATATAATGCCATCACTGAAATGTGGTCGTTTGCCTGTACAACAAAGAAAAGAACTAACGTACCGTAACTGGCTTGCAAGCAGTGTATTAATCATTCTTCAAGACATGACTGAAGTTAGCGTTAAAAGCTATCAAATGTCCATATTGTGATAACAGCGCCAAAAAACCCCACTGAATGACATATATTTTTATTGAAAAAGGATTTTGATGTCCCCTTATGAAACGTTCTTTTTGCAGTATTTCCAGGCATTCACTTTGTTATCAAAATTTAGCTGTCTTGAAATGATTTAAAAAGTAATTCTAGTAAACCAAAGTCAATTGAAAAATACAAATTATACCACAGTAAACTAATAAAGATAAGAAAGGTATTGCTTGAGTGGGACAGGACAGTTAAATCTAATTGGTTGAATTTAGTCAATGACAATGCAAATAACTTGTCATTTGTTCGCGGCGATCGCTGTACCAATACGAGTCCTGCATCTCATACCAATATGAATGCGGGAGGTCGTAGCAATACGAGTGCGCAAGGCCGTTGGTTCTAATGGTACTTAAAGGTTCCTCGCTTTTGCGCTCGGCATTTAAAATGAGAAACTAATTCTGTTTTCTAAGATTTTAAGGATGTAGGAACGGGTTTTTTTCTAACGTAAGGAAATTTTTCATACTCTGGGAGCTTGAAGAACATTAGTTTCCAAGACAAACAAGAGAAGAAAAAACACAGGTCACCGAACTCGTTATAATTTTATCTAAAGTTCACCGTTTCAAAAGAGTTTTCAGTCTAATTTATCTAAAATTAAATACTCTTTTGACGGATATCCAGGCCTTGCAGAAATGAATTTTCAAACCATTTGCTGTCCGACTTTTTTTGTACATGTACAAAATCAAAGTATACAATAACACTTAAGTTGAATCTTTAAACGACATCAATGTACACGGTGTATTAATTTCTTCTACGTTCCCTGATTGAAATAAATAAAAGAAAAAGGAACATTTTATCAGTCTGTCAGTGTTAGCAAACGTTAGAAGGTTTTGCAAATTCTTGTGTTATTTTCTTTTTTTCTTTTTGTAGGGTGGGGGCATTCAAGGCCTACTTACTGCAGTATTTCAGTCATGTAACGGCGGGCAGTGTTCCTGGTTTCATTACCAGTACAAACCTGTACACAGCAAGTAACTCCCAACTTCCCCACATGAATTAGAGGTGGAGGACGAATGATTTCTGACACAAGTCTTCTATCAATTCGCCACAGAGAACAAACGCCTCGTCCGAGGATCGGACTCACGTCCCCGCGATCCATAGATCTGCACTTTCGCTATTGGGCTAAGCGGGCATGTATTTTGCAAATTAAAGCCTAAACAAGAACGAACTGAAACCCCTATCTACGTCATATCGAATGGATTTTTATTAGTTGAATAATTACTTTACGATCTTTCTAGGCCTACTATTTTATAGCGATATTACGGTCTGAGTTATTTTTATTGTACGTGTAATTCACTTGTTCCGTTATAGGTGTTACAAAACACAGAGTCAGAGACAAAATGCTACCAAGATTTTTTTATACCATATATCGTAAAACTTTGTTTCATAAATTATTCATAGGCAAAATGCGCTGTAAAGGCGAAAACAATACAATTACTATTACACTGTCACACTTCCCGTGAAGATTACTACGTTTGAGCTTTTATTTTAGGAAACGATCGACCAAAATCAGGGAATTTTGACATTTCAAAAAGGCAGTTATTAAATAAGTGAATTGAAAAGGACAAGGTTCACCTTCTGCCTAAAAATGGCCTAGAAACTAAAAGTCTCTAAATGGACTAAATTGCAAACTTTCTTTCATCAAGAAGTATAATTGTTTTATCAAAATACATGCAATATTTTACAAATTATTCATTATCTTAGAAAATATCATATGTACATGAAAATATTTCTAACATTACAGATATGGGAAACCTTCAGTTAGTTTTTAACCAATTATTTAAACAAATACATGCCAATGTAACATGATTTAAGAAAGACTGGCCATATTTTTGTCGTTATAGTATCTTAGGAGAATGACATAATTGAGCCGCGCCGTGAAAAAACCAACATAGTGGCTTTGCGACCAGCATGGATCCAGACCAGCCTGCGCATCCGCGCAGTCTGGTCAGGATCCATGCTGTTCGCTTTCAAAGCCTATTGGAATAATAGAGAAACTGTTAGCGAACAGCATGGATCCTGACCTGACTGCGCAGATGCGCAGGCTGGTCTTGATCCATGCTGGCCGCAAAGCCACTATGATTTTCTCATGGCGCGGCTCATATAAAGCAAAAATCAAGAAAAAGTCGGTTTGATATTCTAATTTTTCGGGCATATGTGTCGTGTAAAGCTAAAATACAACAATTGTTAAGCAAATACTCAAATCTCATTTAAATGGGTTAATTTAAATTTAAATATTTAGCTGACAATTCTGCGAGTCCTTTGAAGGGCGACAACAAACACCAACATTTTATTTCACATTTGTTTCACACTGTAATTAATTGATATCCTCAAACCTAACTGTGTTATAGCGCAATTTAACAGTCTTGGCGCGTCTAAAAGGCGGCTCGTAATGGCATTGCAAAAAAACCCAACATTTCTTGATAAGATGCTATTAGATGGACAGTTGTCATTGGATACAATGAAAGATAAAATTGTACTGATAAGTTATTTTAGACCAGCATACTACATAAAAAATATTTAGTGAAACGTTTTAGAACATAGTTATCATGGTTATACCACGTTTACGTCAACTGATTATTCGTTGAGAGCATACCTATGATAATGTTTCATTAACTTCAGAGAACGTATTGCATGCGGTGTAATATGCCTTTTTTGAAAACAGCCTTTTCACTCAACTTAACAGGGGGTTAGTCCACATGCAGACTGAACAACACAAATGTGTGGCAATATATTTAGAAGTCATTTGTTTCGTTTACATTTGCATTGTTGTAAACAATGATAAAAAGCTCTGGCATGAAATGTCATTGTTACCGAATCAGTTAAAAAGTTTTTGTTTTTTTCTTCAAAGTTGATTTTTATCTAAATTTAAGGTATAATTTGTTATAATGATTTTTTTTACGATAATAAAAGCTACAAGTACATTGTGCCAAACATTGTCCTGTATTAGAACTGTGTCACTGTATCAGCATTAAAAATGACTGAAACACTAAACAATTTTATTTTCCATGTTTTGTTGTTGTTTCCACTTGGAAAAAAACATTTCATTCCGAATATTTTTTATCATCCAGTGACTAAAAATGTCCTCTGTCAGTTTATATGACGTTTAACCCTTATCCTGCTAAATTTCTATAATGAACTTGTCCATCTTTCAATTTGGACAGGACCATTAATTGTTTAAAGGGATGCCTACCAAAAGATACTTACTGAATGGCGGACAGTGCAGATCTTGATCTGACTGCGCGGCTGTTCAGGTTGATCATGATCTACACTGGTCGTAAAGGCAGAATCAATCGTGTCCAGCATGATAAGGGTTAATCGTTATCAGGAAACTGTTGTAAAAATAAACGATTTCGGGCATGCCGTAAGGCAGACGCCTATACTCTAAACAAAAGTAATGGATGAAGTCTGTATTGAATGATTATGTCTGTGTTTTTACTAGCAAATTTGTCACGTTGCATAGCAGCAGATCAGAACGCAGAGATTGTTTTTGGTTTGATTGAGCGGACTTGTTTACATTGATGGAACTATACTGGACTGTAGTATACACCATCTTTAAAACAACGTATTGCAGCGAGCTACCAAGATATGTGTTTTTTTTTTATTTCAGAATTTTGAAATTTTTATAACTGTCCATATTTATCCAGTCGAAATGGGTTTGAAATATAAATTACAAGAGGAATAGAGCACACCGTCTAGAAGTAAATATTCAGAGGTCTCTTATAGATGGCTGACAACTTAACGTATATGTTATAAAGGACAAGGTTCACTGAAGCCTTTCGAATTAGTCCTAATTGAAAAGCTATACACTGTTGCTACCAGACAGTTTATCTTCTATAGCGAATTTAGCTTTTTTGAAACACATTTATTATTTTGTTCAAAACATGTCACTGAATATCGTTGAAATCAGAGATTTTGTAGGAAATGGGCATTTTTTGCCACATTTAGGAAACATAGGAATGTTTTGAGTAGTGAGCACAGTCAAGGACCACAAAAGTATTTTGACTATAGGTCCCGGTTCTTTCACAGAATTTTTGTCATTTTGTGGTTGAGGTCGACGGTATTTTTATTGATATATATGTATATAGGGAGTAGTTTCAAATGTTTGATACCGGTATATATAACGCATGCACCGTAAGATGTTTAAATACAATCATACAGTGGGATTTATTATATGTCAATATTTCTTAAAGGCCATACTACAAAACTGCACGATCTCTTTGTGGGCCCTTAGGATCAATGGATACATTACATGTAGTTCTCGTACTAAGCTAAACCGTGACAAGCGTCTGTCAAACAAACATAAAAACACTTAAAAATATCTAATTTCAGTTCTCAGTTAATACTGTCAGTTTCGCGTCATTGGGTTTTGCTTATTTTCTGTTTAATCTATTTACCTTCTTTAATTTTATGTCTAGTATGTCGCATAAAACAGTAAAGTTAAACTTGGGAACACTTTAATCATGTGCATCATTTTTGTTTCCTAATTTCCGGCAGTGCTCATTTTCTTCACAAGAAAGCAAAGATCAAGTTGCTGAATTGCTTACGACAAACAAAGACAATTTAATCAGTCTAATTTTATGTGGTTGACAATAAGTGAATTGGCCACAATTACTGAAAAATAACAAGATGGCCAACAGCCTCTGACAGTTATTTCCTTCACGCAAAAATCAATGCCCTCTTTATCAGAGTGTCAATAGTGTCAATACTCCAGCTGGAATAGACAAGATACATGGTGGTGTTTTACAAACATAACACCAGAAGCAGACGATACTGACATTATAACAACATAAGCAGACGATACTGACATTATAACAACATAAGCAGACGATACTGTCAGGGCAGTTATTTATTCATGTTAATGGTTTGCTTTTACATTTTGGCATTAATTCCAAGGTGCAGCACTGCACAAATACACTACTGCAGTATAATTGCTGAACGGCCTGGTGTGTGCACACTTTTTCCGTGACAAAGTTATGTTTGGCAAAAGCATCAACTCAGTAAATTTGAGATGAAACGATTCAAATGCATATTTTATGATTAGAAACTAAAAAATCGATTATTATACGTACAACGCTCCATAGCTCATATGAGTTGGAAATATTTAATGTATTGCATTTGTTGCACTAGTAGCCATTCATATTGACGTCAAATTGTTCACAAATCCTTTCATATCAGACAAACATGCTTCATGACACTGTCAGTAACATAATAAATGATCATCGAATAAAGGGGGATTGGGTCATTAAATCATCGTGCCAATATTCAGTTCATGTTTATCCTTTAAAATAAATTATAATTAATGTAAATTAATACATTGCAGTTTAGATTATCTTAATTATTAATCTGAAATGCAATTTATCAACTGACCAACTTTACACTAACTGAAAAATCTTACTTTAAAACGCTCAAGAAATTTATCGAACAATTTAATGGCCTCTTTCGAAATCTTAAAATAGTACGAATTTTTTTATGTTATGACCTTACATAATACGAATGTAGTTTTCGTCTTTAATATAAGCTTCTTTTTCTCAAGTAATGAACGACTGCACTAAATCCGCCATCCTACCTGGCCTGGTGAACATCCAGTTAATACCAAAAAATGTTTGAAATTGTCTTTGCGTAGCTCCAAAAAAGAGCACTATTTATTATTTGAATTATTTGATAATCAGGTGTACAACCGGAAATTAAATACAACCCCATACAGGCATGCGTTATTTAGTGTGGAAAGATGGAGAATCGGCTGTTTATATGTAAGTCGTTATAGAACAAGTATGTTTCCTGTGATAAGATGTAAATTTAGAAGTGTTCTCTAGGGCTTATTTTTTCGCAAACTTTTGTACTTGCCAACGCGGTCTTAATTACATTTGAAATTTAATTGACGGTTTACGCAAATATATAACCTTTCGGCATTTTGAATATCAGGAAAGTTTGGTCAGACGAATATATTCACGCCATCGGTAATCCATACAGGCGGCTGCTTGAGGATTGTTAGTAATGCTAGTGGAATGATAGTAATGATCATAATATATATTTCGTTGTTACCATCACGTGTATTTGCTAAGTGTTACGTTGGTATGTTGGAGACGATTGATATCTCCTGCTGTTTACAATGTCGGTTTTTCGCTGCTTGGTTAGAATTTACGGATGTATGTCTTTCAAAGTAGTTTTCACCCCGCTATGACTATGTTGTTACAAGTTCTTCCATATATGCATGTGAAATAGGAAAAAAAGCACTGATAATAATAATGAAGTAGTAGTAGTTCTAATCTGATACATGATTAAATGCTCATTAATACAATCTTAATTAATCACGCAAAAATCTTGCTTTATCCCGGGGCCATCAAACTACATGTTTTCAAATGTCAATAAGTTCAAAACACACAATTCAGACATCTAAGATTTCCTGTCACGTATCAAACATAGCAGAATCGAGACAAATGATCTCCGATTACGCTTAATTGTCGTTTGACGGCGGCAATTACCTTTGTGCGGAAATTAAGTTTGATTTAGAGATTATTTGAGGAAAAGTCGTACATTGCAATAAAATGATCGGTTAACCTTTTATACATGCACCACTTTTATACCTTTACTTATAGAATTTTTTATGTATAAAACAATTCCACCACTACAGCGCCTAGCCCTTCTATTTTGAAATTTCCTGTAAAAATTTAAACACTTATACCCGTTTATATCAATTTTTGATTTGCTGTTAGCCCATGATTCGTAAAGAAAAAATATATCATACTGTGAGAAAAAACTGTGAAACTCTGAAAACTTTTTGATTAAGAGATTATTTGAGGAAAAGTCGTAAATTGCAAAAAATGATCGTGTTAACCTTTTATACAAAACGACTATGACGATGCAAGAAATGCTTTTTCGTGGTCTTTTAGTAGTTTGTATTCTGCCAATAGTTAAAGTAGATTAACTACTAATTATATATTGACGAAGAAACATGCTATTGTTAAAGTTAAATTTTAAAATATGTTAAAAACAGAAGAAATAACTGTACACATAGATGTTATGCACAATTAAATGGCTAGAAAAGTGTTTCTTTTTATACTGCACATGAGCATTTACAGTTGGAGCCATAACGGGGGGTAATCAGAAAAAACACATTCAATAAAACTGTTTACTCAACTCATTAATATTTAAGCCTTTGGCAAATGATAGTGGAAACAATAATCGGATAATTATATGGTTTAGCAAGAAATTGATGTTAATAGCGGGAAATGTGGCAGCCACATTTTAAATAAAGGCATTATGTGCCTTTAAAGGTATATTAGATCCAAATTTAATACTTAAAAACAAACTTTAATACCTAAAAACATGGTCAATTAATTCATATAGTTTATGTAAATCTAAAAATAACACGTTTATATGCATTAACAGTATATCCAGTACTATGCATTAGGTTTGAAATAGTACACACATTTAACATCATTATAACGTTTACTTATTTGGTGCCTAATCTGCAGACTTGTTATCGATATCTAAATGCATACAATAGTCAAGACTTTGCCAATTTAGCAAATATAATGTTTACATTTTCTGAGTTATCCAGTCAATAACAAAATGTCACTAGATCTATATATTTGACACTTTGCATTTTTTTATGTTGCCGCCACTTAGGTTGAGACAATGTCCCTACGTTTATAGTTTCCAAGTCACTGAACGTTTGTTTATCGCTTGCACTCTGTACTGGCAATGTAATACCCTTTTATTTCTGTATCAATGTGTTTATTTTTACGACATTTAGTCGTAACAAATCAAAGAGCATTGCATTTTATGAAGAACAATCCCAACTGATGTGGCGAGATTCGTACCTGAGTCGCTCGGGTGCTAGTCCATTGCTCTAAACACTGAGCCAAAGTGTCGACTCTCTAACGCAGTTGTCAGAAATTTTCTAGCCATAACACTTCCCCTCTTCAAAGAAGTCATCATTTATGACGACGTGTAAATATAATCTGAAAAGTAGATCCCTCGGAAGCACCGAGAACAATGCAAACAGTGAAAATTGCAGACTCGGTTTGATTGAGTCTGTTCATGAGCAGATTTGATTGAGTCTGTTCATGAGCAGTAATGGAAAATGCAACACTGCACACGCTCCCTAGCACCGGCTTAAGCAGTATTCAATCTTCAAATCTAAATGAGTTGAAATCAATGATCCCGAAGGACCAGAAAATGTAACAACACTGAGATGAAGTCGCGGCGACTTTTTACGGTCGCCACACAGCACTTTTGGTATAGAAAGTGCTATGTTCGGCACGTGAAAAAGTCCGTATCGTGGAAGAGCCCCCATCTTATGATATTTAGGCGTAAGAAATAAAAAAAAGAGCATAGCACTGTTAAGTTTCTCAGCATGACTGTTTCGGCCTGGGTGGTTCCAATACTCCCGCTCTCATAGCCTTGGGTATTGTATAATCACCCCATGGATATGGTGCCTGCTTTTTAATTTTGTCTTTTGACAGTTCCTGTGATATGCAGGCTCCATAACCTCAGATCCACTTTCTAAATTCCAGTTTGTTTAGTTCTGCCCATTGTTTTCTCGCTTGGGGCAAACCTATTACTTCATCTGAGGACAAAACGCCGCTTTTCATGGATGGAATTACACGCCACAACCCGTGTATCGAAGGTTCCATGTTCACCGCCGTTTGAATACATCTGCGGATGTCTCTAAATTGCTTTGTGTACTTTTAGCATGTGTAAATGTTGAGTTCTGCTCAACCCGGGGCTAGAGGGCGTGGACGGTAGCATGCATTTCCACTACCGTCCATGAACAGGCTCAATCAAACCGAGCCTGCAACATTTTCGTTGTTGTCGTGTTGAGCGACCTTTGAAGTTTCCACTTTTTCTATTTTATGAAGAAAAATCCCAACAGCCTGTGGCGGGATTCAAACCAAAGTCGCTCGGATGCTAGTCCAATGCTCTAGCCAATGAGCTAAAGAATAGACTCCATGAAGCAGTTGTTTGAAATTGGCTGTGAAAGTACAGGCTATGCGTAAGCGACTGTAACACTTCTCCTCTGCAAAGATGTCATCATTTATAACGACGTGTAAATCATTTTGGCATAGAAAGTGCAATTTCGGCA